>NC_088355.1:10827500-11127500 GCF_036884655.1 Musa acuminata AAA Group | reverse complement strand
CACAGGTGAGGATAGTGGTGTTACCTTCCGATTTAAATTAAAATATGAAATCATCATTTATCTTTTTTTTTTTCCGATGTTCTTTTAAACTTTGTGATTTATGCTTCAGGAATTGTGAAGATATTGCGATGTCGTTCCTCGTTGCAAACGTAACAGGTGCTCCTCCAATATGGGTGCAAGGTGAGGACTGGAATATTTTTTGGATCATAATAGTGATTGGTGTTGACATAATAGTACAGATTAAATTAGTTCTTCCTCAAACTAATTCAACGTTTACAGATTCAACGAATTTATCTACTTCTTTAAGCACTCCGTTGACTATGGCTTTGTTTGTTACCTAAAAAATCTACCATCAGTAGTACATTGACTTGGGTTGAGAAAGATCACTGAACTATATATTTTTACAGGCAGGATATTTGAGATAGGATCAAGTGGCATCAGTAGTATGGGAGGTCACAGTGAACGAAGGTCTCAATGCCTCGATTTGTTTGCTGAAACTTACGGTCATATGCCTCTGGTGGCAACTAGTACGAAGGTCATAGATAGTCGACACAGTTGGTTTTGGTGATATATATATATATATATATATATATATATATATATATATATATATATATGTCAGATATGTGTATATATATTTTATATCATAGATAGTCGGCATTGGTTTTTGGCTCTCATTTAATTTCCTTTTCTATGATTTCAGTGGTCATACAACATCGTATCACAATATGTTGTAATATTTCCTCCTTGTAGGTCTATTTGGACGGACGTAGGTTTTAATTGTCGTGTAAATACAATGACAAGCAATTGGAATTGCAGCAAATACAGTTGCATCTCCTGACTTTGAACAGCCGCGGATCATGGGATCCAATTGTAAATGGATATTAAAATTGGATCTGGTAAGATATGATACCATACGCGTATGAACTGTTATCATCCGATTTCTTAACGGGTCCAGTTTTTGAAGTCCATTTATCATCGGAGTCACGTGCCCTTTGTCAAACCTCAACTCTCCTTTCCAATCTGGTCAAACTATCATTGGGAAGCAACGCGCCTCGGCTAGTCGGTGATCTTGGCCAAGTTAATGGGCTGGGCCAAGAAGCAATTCGGCCCATTTTATTTTTGGCTCCGTCCTCTCGATGTCTCCTCCCTCGGCCGCCACGCCCCGCGCCTCATCGTTCCCTCTTCCTCCTCTCTCCTCCAGTTAAGATCCACAGTTCCATCCTTCCCTCCCCCACCTCTCTCTCTCTCTCTCTGGTATTCCGTTCCCTTACTTTTTCCTTCGCTCAATCTTCTCGTGTGGATCAGTTTACTGCGGCAGAGGAGATAAGAACACCGCGAAGGGGAAACAGTTCAAGCATTCCTTTTATGCCCTCTCCTTTCTTCCGTCGCCACTGTTTATTTTAAGCTGCGTGACGACTGTGTCCCTCAGGCGCGGCCGCGGGACAAGACGAGGGGGAGAGGCCCTCCGCGGGCTCCGGTGCCGCCCTCGCCTCCCAAGAAGGACCGCTTCGACGACGGAGAGATCGTCAAGATCGAAATCGATGAGTCCCTCTTCTCCTAGCCCTAGAGAACCCTGCTCTTCCCTCGTGTAATTTCTCGTTAAGCTTTGCTGGCGTGCTTGCTTTCCCTTATAATCTGTGTTTTCGTCTGCAAGTTGGATCGGCTAATCTTGACTCGTTCAAATCTCTGCTTTTGTTTTTTTTGCATCGACCGATCCGGAAGTTGAAAGTTGCAGAAATGACAACTCGTTTTCTTGCATTTACGATAGAGTTAATGAGGAGGATTTGTTACGAGGTTGTGCACATGAGTTGCTTGCATTATTTACTGATATCGCGATTAGTGTTTGCTCCCTTTCTTTTCTTCATTTAAACTACACCGTGCACCGTAATCGAAACTTGTGGTGTTTTGAGAGGACTTTTATTCAGTAGAAAGTAAAGGGAATAGAAAACACCAGACTTTGATTTGCAAATGTGGTCTGTACTTTCGGAATTCATCGACAAGTCTATGTTGTTAGGATGTTTGACCTGTCCTTTTTAATTTATATATAGAGAGAGTCCACTATAAAATCTTAGTCCCTCTTTTGGAATATCTCTCAACAGTCCCCCTTCGTTTTATTGCCCTTGACATAATAGAGCATAGTTAACTCCTACGGACTGATCCTTTAGGTGAAGAGGTAAGCCCAAGCTCGAGGGCGTTCGTCGTGAGTTTCATCGGATCAGTTCCTCGATCTCAATGAATATTCCTTGGATAGGGTTCCCATCGCCCTGATAGCAACCGTAGTGCAGAAGGAAGGTGATGGCACATACTGGCTGCAGAAGCAGATGGTTGAGCTCGAGGAGGTCTTGGAGGATGTCGTGCATATCAATGAGATCGAACAAGCGCACCAAATCATAGTGCCCAATCGTCACGAAGCGATGTAGCGAAGATGTTTAATGCATATTCGTGATCCTTTTCGAATTTTTTTTTTTTTTTGATATTTTTCATTGAATTTTTAGTATCATTTCGCTACGATATTGTGTGGAGGGAAACATAATTAAAAAATCTTATTCTCATGTGTAAAATTTGATTTTTTTTTTTTAATTTAAAGTTTATGATCTTATGATAAGCTATCAAATCTTTACCAACTAAGTTAGTTGAAACCTTTTATGGTTTCATTTTTATCCAATGGTCTTGCGACATGAAACTTCAACTATCGACATCTTAGAATCCTTTGGTGTCACTTCAGTTGGGAACTTAATTATATGTTTAAGAGATGATGTAATCATTAAAATGCTCGTTTGTGTCTTTCTTATTTAATGGAAGTGCTATATATATATATATATATATATATATATATATATATATATATGTGTGTATGTATGTATGTATGTATGTATGTATATATATGTTTTTTACACATTTTTTCAGTTAAATGTTTTAAAAAAATGTGTAAAAAACATTGTAACCATGTTATAAAATTATTTGAATGTTTATTTTTTAAAATAGAAAACCATACCTATTTCTATTTGAAAGCCGAGCAAAGTCCATAAATATTTTTCTAATATATTTTGAGTTCATCTCCCTCATATTACAATGTTTTTTAATCGGATTATAATATTTTTAAAATTATATAAAAAAATATATTATAATCTTGTTTAAAAACATTGTAACTCATATAGAAGTCAACTTACTATGTTTATGTACTTAAACCAATAACCAAAGTTATTTGAAACCCAAGCAATGTTCACAAATATTTGTGAGAAGAAGGAACATATTGTAATAGGACCATAGAAGCAACATTCAATTACACACACAGATTGAAGCAGTGGGTTGGTTAGAAGAAAATTGACTCAAAATACATTAATAAAATACTTATGAATCTTGCTCAGTTTTCAAATAGGTATGATTCTTCATTTTAAAAAAAAATCAATATTCCAATAATTTGTCCTCTATATAAGTTATAATATTTTTCAATGTGGTTATGGTGTTTTTAGTATATTTTTTTATTTTTTAAAAAAAATACTATAATCTTATTAGAAAATATTATAACAAAAGACAAATCAACTGAAAAATATTAGAAAAAAAATACCAATGATCTTTACTATTGTATTTCTATGAAAAAAATGTTACATAAATACTTATGATTCCTATGCTGGGAATCAATCTAAAAATAAAAATCAGTTACAATATGAGTTACAGTAGAAAAATACTATAACTAACAACCAGTCCAATTTGATAGACTTGGTCACCCCAATCCATAAAAAAAAACAGAGAAAATAGATAGGTTGCTGGCTATCAAATCAACGATATGTTCGGAATTAGAAACCCCCTTAATGAAAAGAGCGAAATATAATTAAGTGAAATATAAAATTATCTATATATTTAATCAATAAACTTATTTTGAGTGAAATTTTGAAAAAAAAATCCGAACTTTCAAAATTTCTAACAGAACATCCCTACTTTGAAAAATTTTCGTAAAACACACTTGATCATGTGAAAATACTATTTTACTTCTATATCGTCACCTTGCACCAAGCTTGCACTGTATTTCTTATCGTTCTTGCATAACGTCCATCCTCTCGAGTCCACTCCTGCAATCCTTACTCTAGCAAGAGGGTTGCGATAATGACGATCATTTTTTGTAATATATATGATGAGATAAAGAAGAGAAAAGATCGTAATCCAATAGGACAAATGGGGAGGGAACATGGTGGTGAAGACGTGCGGGAAGATGACAGGTTTGACAATAGTCAATGATAAAATGATTATTTATAAAAAATATATATATATTTTAAATAAAATATGCTATATTGAAAATTCGCCCACTTTATTTTTAGCGCCGAGGCATCAGTCAAAGATGAAACATTTTCTATTTGTGGATTCGCCCTCCTTTCTTTCTCTCTCTCTCTCTTCTTCCTCGTATTATTTATTATTAGATTCCTAATTGTTGTAATGGTTGCATTTCCAGCTAAGAGTGTATCGAAGCCTTGTCACGGATGGACAATTTCCCAACCACTTTATATTATATATTCAACCCGATGCTTCTTACCCTCCTCGTCTTCCACAGCTACAGGTGGAAACTAATATTTGCAATGATTCTGAGACAGATGAGTGATAAAGGTCAAGTCGGTGAGGACATTCGATCAGGACCTGAACTTTTTCTTTGTGGATATTTCCTATGCTTTGCAAGTCATGATACTACTTGCCGGCAATGCCTAAGCAAACTACTGATATCCATCTTTCCCGATCACAGATTCTGAAGATGGAGATTGAATGCAAACTGTCCCGATTTTGCACTAGGAGCTGTGAACTCTTGACGCAAACAACTAGGGTGGGTCACCGAAACTTGTATCCTTTTACTCGTCAGCTTCTTTATTCAGAGACTTGTATCGAATGCGAGAACGGAAGCAGGACACAGAGACAGAGTACAGATGACAACGAAGGTTTTGCTTATTCTTTTCGTTATCAAAGGCAACAATCTCATTTTCTCTCTCTCGTGAGAGATCTTTATGTACAACAGGGTGGTTTCTCCAGCGTCATCGTGTTAGAAAGCTTGTCAGCCATGACTTTGAGGGGATCTATAATGCTGGAAATCATTCAAGAAAACAGTCCTGTGGCAAAAAGATTCTCCTCGTGGAGGTTGGTAGTGTGTTTTGGCTAGAAATTGTGATGTGCTCTTGTCATATTTTTAATAGCATCAATTGTTTCTAATGAAGTGGAATCATATAGATCTGTAATCCCACCTTACATGGATGGAAGGCTGAGCTCGATGTGTGAAGTACGTACGTACATACAGGAAGAGGAAGGTCAAGTTATCTCTGTTAGGCGGATAGAAGATGATCTCTGTGAAATAACACTGGGATTTTATTCTGTTGTCAGAATCAAATCTAAAACATTTCTTGTTCCACACCGATTTAGGTTTCTCTGGAACTCTCCAACACTAGAAAACATAGATTATTCTCTAGTGAAGAAGAACCAGACTGAGATATAAACAAGTAGAAATACTTTTGCTATATACTGTGATATTTTGACGCAAGATTCTGGAAATAAAAGATGAAAAGGACTTGCAATCACAGATTCTTTTCTGATGGATGCATGCCTGATGACACCTTCCCTTTCGATCCAAGGAAGAATAAAGAAGCAGCTGCTATCTCCTCTCTTTGTCTGACTGATGATCGCCTTGAGGGCATGGCCATCCATCACCTGCTGCAGTTCATGCTTGGCTTGCCAACTCCATCACGATTACCATTAGAACACTTTTACTACCTTCATTCACCACTTGCCCTGTTCTAATTCCTGCTGTTTCTATCTCTTTAGTCTGTTGTTTCTCCTTCGTGGTCCAAGTCACTGTCACCTGTGTATGTAGTCACAATTCAACCACATCCTGTATGGAATTAGTGTCTGAAATAAATTTGTCCTACAGTCCCATATTTTCCATCTTTGATTGTTATTGCTTATTATTGTTTTTTGTATGATAGTGATTCTTTTAAGAATGTGTAATAGTCGAAGATGTGAGTGTTAATAGAGACATCATTGGTAATAGTTATAAGTTTTATTTCTGTGCCTAAATTGAGCTTTAAGTATAAATACACCCCTACCTTTGTTCTAGTTTGTCTCTATTTAGCATCAGATAATTAAATGCTTTTACCACCCCAAATGCAAAGATTACTATTTCCATTTCCTCGAGCATCTTGCAAACACATACATACTAGCAAACAAAAGAACCCCAAAACATAGAAGAATCAAGTCATGTGAGCTACCTAATTGCCCTGTAGATGTATCACACTCCCACCAAAAAGAAAATCTAACATCTTTTTCTCATCTCTACCAAAAGTGGATTAAGATTTTATAACCTGCACAGAAATCTCAAATCTCCAATTCCCAATTGCTAATTTGATCCCAACATAAAACACTTTTGTAGAGTAAATTATTAAGTAATGAGATAGTTTGCAAGCAACAATATCTAATTCATCATCATTGTTGTGTGGGGCATATACAAGTAGTATATAGACTTTATGATTGATTATACACAGCATACCCACATCGATCATGTACAATCAGAAAGCAGAGAGGAGTCCATCAAACCACGCGGCTTTCCGCCTCACCCGCGGCCGCAGCGTTCAGCGACGCCGCCGAGAGCGCGTCCGCGAGCGCCCTCATCGCCTTCACTTGCATCTCCAGCGCCGCAACGTAGTCGGCCGCCTCCTCCAGAAGGCTCGGCGCCGACAGCTGCCGGCACCCGGGCACAAGCCGGCCCAGCACCCGCAGCCGGTCCCTCACCTTCTTCCCCGCCGGAGCCGCAGCCGCAACCGGCACCGGAGCCGCTAGCCTCGGCCGTCGGCGGCCGCGGCGGACCTTGCCGCCGGCCTTGAGGAGGAGCTTGCGGCGAGGGCGGCAGCGGCCGAGGAGGATGGCCCGGCTCCACTGGGACTTGCCCCGGGCGGTGAGGGCGAGGGCCGAGTCAGCCGCCTCCTTGACGGCCCGCGGCCCTGCCCCCGAGGCGGTGGCGCGAAGGGCTTCGAGGAGGCGTCGGCGGTAGATCCGCTCCTGCGCGGCGGTCCGCCACTTGGTTTCCGCTCGCTTCATCTTCTTCTTCCTAGATGATGATGCCGAGGAAGAAGAGGGAGAGATCATTGTGGAGTGGTGGTGGAGGTGGAGGTGGAATTGGAATTGGAAAGGGCAAAAGGCAGGAGAGAAATGGAGGAGTCGGTGGTGGAGTTGGTTATAAATAAGATGGTGCCTTTTATTTTATGCCACCTCAAATATTAATTTGGGAGACATATAATTGGAACAATGTCCATTAATTAAACTCATTGGATTTATGTCACTTTTTTTTCCATTTATTAAGCTCATGGTAATTGTGTGATGATGAGGTGACGTCATAAGTATACACACACACACACAAAAATCTCTTTTTTTCTTTTATCCACATTTAAAATCATTGCATAATTTATGATGATAAAAAATATAAATAATTACTGACTCCTGTCTTTCTTAAGTTATCCAAATCGATCAGTATACTATTAATCTCATATTTAAATTTTTATATAAGCATTATATCATTAGATATAATATTTTTTATTATTTTAAAATTTGGTTGTAGTCTCATATATATATATATATATATATATATATATATATAGAGAGAGAGAGAGAGAGAGAGAGAGAGTTGAGGTACTTAATTAGGTGCCAAGCAACAACAGTGTGGGGTAATTAAGGACATGCATCCGACACAAGGCATTAGTGCACTAATTGACCCATTATCCAATTCCAATGCCCAATGCCTTTCTAAATCAAATTAATTGATGAATATATTTATAGATATTGAAGAAGGGCATCACAATCCAAAAGTGAAATGGACGGCAATGATAGGGAGTGATGCTCTTTCCTTCCCCGGCTCGGGCAGGAGAGGTTGATACGTCGAAGTCACGTACTTGTGTTTTCACACGCACACACACGAGTGTAAGATGGATGTGATCGTAGTCATAGCAATAATTGATCTCAAATCTAAGCATAAATAAATATTAGATTCTTTGACTTTCTTAAGTTGTTCCTTTAGTAAGTTACCTAAAGTACGAAGAATTGAAGTATGAAAAGACTTTTTTTTTTAATGATTATCGTATATATTTAAGAAGGAAAAATAGTTTTACTATTACTACAATTGGTTTTAGTAAATATGTAAAGATATTATATGAGGGAATATACAAGAGATTTTAAATTTAAATTTGAAAGATAATTTTATTATTATTATTATTAATTGCTTGTGATAAAAAAATATATATATTTCTATATGGACGTTGACATATAAATTTTATAATTTTATTTTGTTATCGATTGCTTTAAGCCATATTTATTTATTTATTTATTTATTTTATGATGAAACTTAATGAGTGAAAATTTTTAAAAATTACTTTTTTAAAGTCATTTTCAAGGAAGTGTCCTTCAGACTTTTTAAATAATATTTTATTTAATATTTAAAATATCCTTAATTTTTTTGGTTCTATTTTTATTCCTTTTCTTCCTATGGACCAATCCATATAGTGAATTTGTCCAATTAAAATATTTTTATACTATGTTAGAGTATAATATTTTCAACAATATAATAAAAACAATAGCATAAAAAATATTATAATATAATATCTGTTGCCATATTACAATATTTTTGGGTATTGTTAAAAATATTATAATTAGACCAGTTTACCCTATGGAGGGAGGGGGTATTCCCCAAGCGATTCATGCGCTTAAAAGCATGGGCATGTGTGAATGACGCACATGATGGCCATGCGTCACTCATTAGCACAGTGGGTGGGTGGTGGGCGGTGGAGCCCACCACTGCCGCCCTCCTCCTTTTTGGCTGTCGCTTTGGATAACCAACACATATTTAGAGCAAGTGGGGATAATTAACTCCATGATTAAGCTTCCGCTGCCGCGTTCCTGCCGAGGAAGGTGACCGAGAGCGACGTGGAGATGTCCGTCGCAGATGCTTCGAAATGAGGTGGTGGTACGGGATCGGTGGGGCCGCCACCTCGTGCCACTGTTCTCGTTCCTTGTCGTGACTCTCCCGGTGGTGGGATTCGCGAAATGATGTGGGCTTTGGACGCTGCTGATGCGCCCATCCCATCCGCCGACGTTGGCGTCCGCCGGCCTCTCCTTCTCACTGGAAATTGGGGTGGAAGCTCTTCCCCGGCATGGTGGCATGGCAATGACCTCTGGATTTATATTGGCATTCAAAACCCACACTTGTGACTTCTTTTGCCATCTGTTTCTTCAATCATACTTGCAAATCTTGAATCTTCTCACTAAAGTGTTAATTTCCATTTGCAAATGAACAAACCTAAATATGTTTTATTTATTATTTGAGAGATCAATGTTATTCTGTGATTTCTTTTCTCATATATAAATATGTCTTGAATCTTCTCACTATGATTAATTAGCTCCGATGTTTAGCCGTGTCAAACTTCGATGCGGGCAAAATAAGACATCGATGTCAATCACCGATCGAGCAAACCTCAGTGGATTTTGGTTCTCGGAATCAGCATGTGTCGTCCTCCTTCACAACCCCTCTCTCGACTTGGACATCACTAATCACTCTCCATGGGGAGGAGGAGGAGGAGGAGGAGAGGATCCAGTAAGCCTCCACTGTTACTGTGCTAAGATCTCGAGGTGGAGGGAGGACCAGCTCATTTCACCGGTGATGCATAGCTTAAATGGTAGTGAGGGATGCACTCGATGGGTTGTAATCATACAGCTTACAGGTAAAGGATTCAATGCTTAGGAGTCCCCAGATGTCCTTTAGTACTCAAGCAGGAGTTCCTTTGGGTCCTCCTTCCATGGTTAAGGCCTTCATAAAAGGGGAAGGTTGCTTGAAGGGTGACTGAGGGCCAGCTTTTTCCTTTTAACATGTGTAACCCTTAAAATGCATCATAAAAAGCTCTGCCACCCCACCAATAAATCTCTCACAGTCTTTGCGGGAAATGCTACTCCTCCCTCTCTAACAGTCATCAAGTACAAGCTATTCATAGTATCCCCTTTTGGCCCATTACTTCTCCTCCTTCCTTCTCAGAGAAAGAAAAGGGGGGAGGGAAGATAGGGGTTTAAATGGCATGACAAGCTTTAACGTGCAAACCTTTTGAAAGCTGGTGTCAGAGCTGCTCAGTGCAGCTGCAGCACCGCATCTCATCTCTCCTAATCTGCTCCCCGCGCACAGAAGGGCAAGAAATTACTCCTTTGACGTCAAAATAGTGGGGATACGATCTTTACTTCCGCTGTATACGGCAATGGCCTCTCTGTGTGGAGCCGGAGCACGTCACTGTTGCCCTAAACCACGCTCTTCAAAGCACGAGGGTGGCCACGGTTCATGAATCTATTTATATCCTTCATGTATGAGCTTCGAGCTAAACCAGTTCCTCATCTACAGACTAAGAACTTGCAGAACCAAGATTTGACGAGCAGTAAGTGTTTGCGAATGGATTTGTCAGTAAAGTTGGACGAAAGTCTTGTATGTATGGCTGTGTTTTCTGGAGTCGTCGGTCTGTCTTGCACTGTAGTTCTATAAATTCTATGCACAAGACCCTTGCAGAGACTCACTCCTCACAAGATCTCGCTTCTTCTTGTTCGTGTTCCCTCGACGGTGTTTTGCCTCTTCTCCATCCTTTTCTCTCTCTCTCTCTCTCTCTCTCTCTCTCTCTCTCTCTATTACTGCTTTAGCTTGTGTCTTGGTTTTTCTGATACCTTGTTGTTGCAGGGTTGGCGAGGTTGGGTTGGGTGAGAAGACATGGCGAGGGTAAGATGGTTTTGCTCAAGACCGCGCAACACTTCCATATGACATCGCATCGCTGTGCTCATCTATCCATCAGCAGATACCGATGGAGAAGGCATGGAAGGAGCGGGCGATAGGTTTGGACAGCGATGCGTTGGTTTATGGCCAGGCTGCGCGGTCCTGCGCAAGATCCGCCCATCACTCGATCCATCTTATTCCTTCTTGTTGATCGATCTTCGATCTTTAGCTCGCACTCCTGAAGGCTTTTTGCTTCACAGGTTCCCGCTGACCTCGGTGAAGGAAAGAATAGAAGGAACCAAGGGAAGTTGCAAGTCTTCGTCTGCAGCAGCAAGCATCAAGAATCACAAAGGGAAGCATATCTCACATCAAGAGATCGTGACATGTGAGTAGGGTTTCTGTCACCACCAGGTTTTCCCAGCTGACTATGACATCCATCTTTTCGGTGGAGACGTAGCAGGAGCCGAGCTGGAACAGTATGCGATAGAGTAGACTGGCACACCAAATGCCAGAGGGTCGACGAAGCACTGATCTCAAGTTCCGCAGTGATGGTGCAAGCTGATACGACCAGGATGCGCATTCCTCCATGGATCTGACTGCAAAGATTCCGGCAGTGTGCAGTGTCCGATCCTTGTGCAGATTCATCTGCTGTCGCTTTGCTTATTGTCCTCTTCGCTTCTGTCTCTCGTAAAGCTCGGTTTCACAGTAGTGATATCTGGTTGCCTATGAATCTGTGATACAGTGAGGCCAATCCTCACCTTCTCCAATCTACGATGTTAAATGGAAGGTGTAGTCATGGTCTGTGTTGAGTTGAGGACTTGGGTATTGTGAGCGAGAATATGGTAGAGATAGAAGGGAGATATCAATTAGATTGCTTTGATATCTGTGTGCTCATTATTAGCTAAACCAATCTCTTGCATTAAAATAGTTTAATCACTTGCAATGATGTAGTGCTTTGTTTGATCAAGTTATCTATGTATTTACTTTTGTATTGAAACAAAAAAGGAGAAAAGAAAAAAAAGATGTTTTCTCTTTCTTTTCCTACAATTCAACCAATAATTTTATTCTTATGCAAATCAGAAAGGGAACAATCTGATTAAATGGGAATTTGGCATCACTTATGTTTTATAGTGGCAAAGGTCTCAATGTGTGTTCAGTGTTTCTGACTACTACCAATGACCTTTGCTTCTCCTCTCTTCATCATTTTTATGCCATCAATCCAATTCCAACCACATTTTGCTAAAACCAAAGTATCATATGCATTCTCTTGTAAACCATAATTCGATGAAATCATCCTGAATTTTATATACATTTTGTTTATTGAAAAGATACTGGACTGTGGACAATTTGGATCGGATAAAATAAGCATATGTCCTATATTATATCTCTCCATGCTAATTGATAGCTCTATGGGAAGATTTAAATTAGTATTTGTGCCTCATTAAGTTTGAGAATTAAATTAGTATTTTAGATTTAAATTAACAAAGAAGCAGCTCAGGTTCATTAGGTAAGAATTTGAGAATCAAATTTATTTTGTAAGAGAAAAGGTGGTTATTTGGGAAGTCCTGTCAAAGACCCACCTCCAGTTGATAAGATAGGGAAATGATATGCAGCTATAGTAATGTAATAGAGGAGAAAATTAACTCCAAACTTTTCCTTTTTTTGTATTTAAAGTAATGTAAAAAAAAAATACTAACATTGATATTTTATTGAATATATGCATATATATATATATTAATGATAATGTTAATTTTTTTCATCGACTTCATATAGAGTCAAACTTGATTTAACATACTTTTTCTGGTGAAGTCAAGCTTAAATTTTGAGTTAATCTAATGTAAATATATCGACGTAAATATCGACGAGGAGTAATGACAAGCATTTTTTTTGTCAAACTTGTATAAGAATATCTTTGACGACACTCTTCTAATGTTCAAGTTAGTAAATACCTAAGTAAAAATAAAATAATATAAGAAAGCTTTCTGAAAAGGATTCTATTCATAGGGTGAATATTTATTGTATTACATGGAAAGTATCTTTACCTTGTCTTATTGGTACTTGACTAAGAGCCACGACTCGATTAATGAAATATATTATAATATATATATACATATATATAATTTTTATAATATATTATAAAATTTTTTATCAACTAAACTAGTGTATATATATATTCTTAACGTATGCCACATGCGAAGAACGGTAATTGAGCCTGGCTTAAAGCCCAATAAGGCCCATAATGCGCATGGCCTATTAGCCCAATCGGTCTAATAACTGACTCTCATAGATGATCGATCACCTTCCGTTTGCTCGTCTCGCTTCCCCTTCGTCGCAGCCGTCATCCGTTGCTGTCTCACCCTTGAATCATTTGGTACTCGCGACAGCGATGCATTAAACCATTATTCTATGGTCAATCATCTCGACTGTAACGTGTATTCTGATGCGACCAAAATAATAGAGCC
Organism: Musa acuminata AAA Group; assembly: GCF_036884655.1. Classification (NCBI taxonomy): domain Eukaryota; kingdom Viridiplantae; phylum Streptophyta; class Magnoliopsida; order Zingiberales; family Musaceae; genus Musa; species Musa acuminata. Next base: position 11,114,279 of record NC_088355.1, on the reverse strand, counting down.
CACCTAAAGCCCTCCAGTTTGGACCGGTTGTCAATCCCCTGCACCCGGCCCTCTGATGGAGATCAGACGGCTGAGGCCACTGCGATGGCCTGTCCTCCACGTCGCGACACTGCCGACAAGCGAGGACGGGCCTCTCACCTGCCACGTTCGCTGAATCTGCCGTGCGATACGGCGTCCAGTGAGGCTCTCTCCGCCCATGGAATGCAACGCCCGCGCGGGACCCACTCACGACGGAGGGCGATGCGCCGTCTGATGCGCGGCGCATCCGCGAGTCGTCACGTGAGTCGTGACCAGGAGGAACGCTCCAAGCGTCGTCCCCGTCGTCTATTCGACGGTTCGGTTTAAGGTCAATGTACTCACGCTTCGAGGGGCCGTTAAGCGTTATCCTCTCGCTGTCTCTCTCTCTCTCTCTCTCTCTCTCTCTTTCGCTCGCTCTTCGACTCCCTACCCTTCTGCTGTGTGTGCTTCCGTTCGCCCACGCGGAACCCTCCGAATTCCGTATCCTCCCCGCAAAACCCACCGATTTGAGATACCGCCACGGGGTTTAGTAAGCCGGATCGGGTGCTTGCGGATGCCTGAGTTGGGCCCGCGGACCCCGAATCGCACAACACCGGGAAGAGGAGGATGGACATCACGGAGGTGACGATCGTGCATCACATCGCCTTGGTGCTGCTGCTGCTCTGGGTTCTCGTGCAGTTGGGCAAGGGGCACCCGGTCGTCTTCTTTGTGGCACTGTTGTATCTCTACAAGGTGAGAAGAAGACCAAGAAATTTGACCGTTGATTGTGCTTAGATCCTCCTGTGTTGGATTTTAATTCCTCGTGTTTATTTCGGAAGAAAGTTTTCTCCTTTTTTCTTCTTTTACTTTCTGTTGTGATGTTAGACTTGCAACGATTGGCTGATTAGGGTTGGTCGGTTGTATGAAATGCAGTTGGTATGATGTGAATTAATTTTATGCCATGTGCTAAAGAATTCTTTATGAAATTCTACATGTTCTTGATATCTAAACAATGAAAATTGTCTACATTAAAAATATTAGATATTGGAGTGGGATCCCATCGTGGTTGATTGCAGTGGGCGTCTTACGCTTCAAGTTAGTTTAAGAAAGGGATAATTTCATAAATAATGATTAATAAAAGTAAATTATGTTGTTTGTAACATGGAATTTAATGATTGATATAGACTGTTGAACGTGACATCCAAACTGGGCAAGCTAGATTTAAGACATTGAGGGACTACCTTGTGAGCGTATCATATGATCTTCTTAGTTGCAGTCTTGTCAAAGTTGATACTAGAGATGCAACAAGCTTCGCATTTTGATTCTTTTGTTTGCCCATTGATGCAAAGTGTTATGATACTTTGCCCATTGATTGACATTTTGACTTGGTATTGTGGAACTGAAGTTATGATACCTTGCCAACAGTCTTGGAACTACTGGGGAACATAAGCCATGGTATCAAGAAGTTCATAAATTGGTCTCAGTATGTTCCAAGATAGTCAGGAACAGAGGCCATTGTTTCTTGAACAAATCTGGGCTTGCTTCTGGCCATTGTTTCCAAGATAGTCAATCAAGACATACAGGCAAATTCTTGGAAATAAGTTTACCAGGCAAAGAATGTTAGCTATATGCTTGGTTTAGATAGTAACTACCAACAATTCATCATCTGAAGATTGCCTTACTGGTTGCACACCCATAAGCCTGGTCCTTGGTTGGACCTCTCGGTACTTTTGGTGTATTGATCGTTAATGTCAGCTGAGTTAGTGGGTGAAAATTATGGATGAAATCATGGACTATATAAAAAATTCCATAAAAATGAAAAAGCCTACCTGCTTCTCCTACTATCCCTGTCCTTGTGTTTCAACAAAACAACTCACAAGCGGAGATGATGGCCAAACTTTATAGGAGTTCTCACATTGGCTTAGTAATCTTTGTTTGATTATGACCTATTGTCTTGTCGTTCCACGGGAACCAAGGACTGATTGCTGGTTTTGTTATCCAGCATCGTGTGCTTGGTTGCTTTTGCTGGTCCAACATAGGCCACCGGTTTATCAATTTCTTGATTTGTTATTTTTTTGTTTCTGTTTCCATTTATTTGGATGTTATGTATTTTCACCTTTTCGTTCCCATGTTTGTGATCTTGATTTCACACTCTTGTTTTTCAGTCTTTTGAGAGTCTCTGTTTTGACTGTATAAGCTATATATGTTCGATCATGTTAATACATGCTTATTTTGTGTCATGATTTCTTTGTTATACTCCAGGTAAATGAACGGTATACATTGAGATTGCAGAAGCGACTGCAGTTTGAGGAAAGAAAATTTGCCAACCAGCGAAGAGTATGCATGATATACTCTCATATTTTGATCTTTGGACTGTGTTTCCTCGGCCATAATATTACATGCGTTTCTTTTGTGTTCTGCTGGTTCTCATTTACTGATAGTTTTTCTCTGGTTCTTAATAACATTTTAGTCCAAAGTTCCACATACCTCAAATTATGTGCTATTATCATCATTTTTATTTATTTTTGGTGTGGCAGCTTCTCTCTGATGCAGAATCAGTCAGGTGGTTAAATCATGCTATTGAGAAGATATGGCCTGTATGCATGGAACAAATTGCATCCCAGCAATTTCTCTTGCCTATCATACCATGGTTTCTGGATAAGTTCAAGCCTTGGACAGCTGTATGGACTTTACAACTATGACTTCTTCTACTGTAATTGTTGATACTATCAAGAAAGTATCATCATTGTGATGCATTTAGCTTCTTATGATGAACTTCGAGGGCATCTTTAGAATGTAGTTGCTGCATAAATTACTTGTCTAGACTGGGCAGTTGATAAGTTTCCATATGGTGAAAATTATTGTTGGAAATGCTGGTCTTGTGATAGGCTCATACTTTTTTTTATAAAAGGTTTTCTGTGATATATATTAATATTTAATTGTATGCCTTGTATTTTTGCAGCGGAAAGCCGTTATGCAGCATCTTTACTTGGGTAGGAACCCACCTATGTTTATAGATGCAAGGGTTCTTCGTGAATCATCAGATGATGATCACTTGGTATGCCATACTCTTTCTTTTGCAACAGATACCAGATGCCACTTATCATGTATAATTATTTAGTGTTCTAGCTGTGTGATACAGGTTCTAGAGTTGGGAATGAATTTTCTTTCAGCAGATGATATGAGTGCAAAACTTGCGGTGCAGCTGAGGAAAAGACTGGGATTTGGGATAACAGCGAATATGCATATCACAGGCATGCATGTTGAGGGAAAGGTACAAAAATCTATCTCCTGCTCTGCAAGCAAGAATGCACTTGCACTGATAAGTGTTGCTCATAGTGCATTTCTAAAATTCATTTAAGGTGTGCTTGGTTTCTCTTAAAATTTGTTTTCACATGAAAAAATAACTTTTCTGATGTTTGTTTGACAAGGAAACTAGAATAGAGTCCAAATGTTCTCTAGATATTCAAATTCACATGTCACAGAGATGTCTTTGATGATCTTCCTTGGCAGCAACACCCCATCCCTCCCCTTTCCTTCCTTCTCTTTATGCTCATGGAGCTGTAATACACAAGAAATTCCAGATGCAGTATCTCCACAAGAAAATACGGATCCGAATGAAATATAGTTTTTGGGATTTGAATGACAGATGGTTGTCTCTTTTATATGAGCTTCTGTTTTATTTATTCTAATAACAATGTCAGATTTCTGACGTGTAAATGAGAAATAAAAGAAACAAATCGAGAATGTAAAAGAAAATGCAGAACAAATTGATAGGTTATTATCAAATTTTAATGGAGGCTATTTTGACATAAATATGTAAATTTCTTTTTGTAGGTTTTGGTGGGAGTAAAGTTTCTTCGGCAATGGCCATTTATTGGACGAGTCAGGCTATGCTTTGCAGAGCCCCCATATTTTCAGATGACAGTAAAACCAATATTTGGACATGGAGTTGATGTTACCGAACTACCTGGAATTTCAGGATGGCTAGTAAGAAACAAGTGGTTGACTCCACTTTTTAAGTAGGTATCAGATCCAATGAACATTTTTTTCAATTAAATATTTTCATTTGCTTGATTTTAGGATAAGTTGCTCGATGTTGCATTTGGGCAGACATTGGTTGAGGTCAGTAAGTTGGTTCCCCATAGCTGTCTTCTCTGTTCTTTTTTTGTTTTTCCTCCGTACATATAGCTTGTTCTTCTAAAAAGTAACTAGGAAGTCGTTTCTCAAGAAAGAACAAATATATTAATATAGATTGGTGAATATAAAAACTCCTGTAAGATGGATATGGATACAAGTACATTAGGTGGATGTGTACTTATATGTCAAATCTTGACAAGAACTAACTGGACAGATATGATGGTAAAAATTGTTTTGATAGTATATTATATATAGGAATGCTTGGTGTTTATTTATGTTAGAATTTGTAGTTAGTTACCTTGAGAAGTAATAACAACCAATTGACTAACGTCCATAGTTCATTTCTCAAAAAAGAAATTTTTAGTAATATGCTACTTCAAAAACGAAGAGAAGATTTGAAGAACTTCAAAAACAAAGAAAGATCATTGTATTAGTCTCATTAATTATAAATTGGTTTATATCATACATCTATTTTATGTTAAATCAAAAGATTTAACATTCTTTTCTAAATAAAATTCCTTGAGGAGGTATTGATTATAATACCTATTATATATTTTACAAGTAATTTATCTGCCAAATATAACTAATATTTATATTTCCTTGCAGCCAAACATGCTGGTTATTGATGTGGAGAAATTTGTTTTGGCTCCTGAAGGTAAATGGCAGTAGAAATCATCGCATTTATCCAGCTTTAATTGCTAAGTAAAGAATATTATTTTGGATTATCTATTCATATTATAGAGAATATTATGTTTTGCAACTTCAATGGTTAAACATTAACATGTGGTTTACAAACTTTGAGGAGACCAAGATGTTAACTGGAAGAGTGATTACTTTACCATGGTTGTAGTGTCAAAATATATGGACCTGTTGTTTTCCATTTTCATGCTATTCAGCAATTGAAAACTGACTTGTCTTATTTTATTCTACTTTTGAATGATTTTCTGAATTATATATTTTTTAAAAATTTTAGAAGGTTGGTTCACTGTCAATGTGAAGCCTCCTATTGGATATGCGAAATTGGAGATGTTAGAAGGGGCTGATATGAAACCATCTGATTTTAATGGTATGCTTCTTTTTATCTTTTTCCTTTGGAGAGAAACGTCTGATGTTATTATGGAAACGAAGTCTCTGATTTATTACCAAAACTATGTTGCAGGACTTTCTGATCCATATGTAAAGGGACACCTTGGACCTTACAGATTCCAGACAAAGATCCAACGGAAAACATTGTCTCCAAAGTGGTTGGAGGAGTTCAAGATCCCCATCAGTTCATGGGAGGGAACCAATGTACTCGTTCTTCAAGTTCGTGATAAGGATACCATTTTTGATGACATTCTTGGGTTCGTTCAGATTTCAAACATGTTATTTATGTGCAAAATCATGAAAAATCTGGGTTTTCTTTAATTTATTTGAGAGCAAAATCATGAAAAATCTGGGTTTCTTTAATTTATTTGAGAGCTCAAAGGTCTGGCTAATCAGTTACTCGTAGGTGAAAGCACAGCTGCCCATAAAGAACACACAGCTATGCTATCTGTTTGTCTAAAAATGATAAATAATTTAAGGTTCATGGACCATCCACATGTAACTTGAGCAGTCTTCAGAAGACCAGCATGAATCTGTCTTGTTCTTCAGAAGATATGTTTACTTGTCTCGACGTATTGTTCTTTTTTTTGAGAATCCTATCAATTGTTTCAAGTAAAGAAAAGGGTGTTATCATTGACTGTGTTAAACATAATGCAAGTTAAAAAAGTTGATTCTATTTGTTGACTCTGTTTATTTTAGATGTCTACTAAGATCATTCAGATTTTAATTAGTCTGGTTTTCATGTGCCTTGCAGAAACTGTTCTGTGAACATCAATGATCTGAGGGGTGGACAAAGGCATGACATGTGGCTGTCACTGCAAAATGTCAAAATGGGAAGGATCCACCTAGCGATTACTGTACTGGAAGAGGAATTACAGAAGGTAAGCCAGCTGCAATGTTTGACGACCCTTGTGGATAATAAGAAAGCTTGATAATCTATCTTGGCTTGAAACACCAACTTTTTTTATAGGAGCAGAAAGATCTCAGTGATGAAGAAATAATATCAAAGACGACGGAACCAATGACGAGCAGGTCAGATGAAAAGGCTGAGAAACTTAACACGGAAGTATATCATCATCATAAGATGGCTGATGAGTTTGAGCCCATTAATATTAAAGGCCAAGAAAAGATAGGATTATGGGTGCATCGTCCTGGGAGCGATGTCTCCCAAAAATGGGAGCCTCGAAAGGGGCGTGCTCGATACCCTGATACCCGACTCCATCGGGAGGACAATGGCTCCACTAAAAGCCCAAGTCGATCATCATCACCCAGGTCTCGACAAAGTGATTCTGGCAGTAATGAAGAATCTGCAGATGGAAAGAAACCCCGGCTTAAAATAATAAAAAACGGCCTGCACAAGTTGAGTTCTGTATTCCATAGAAGTCCCAGGAAAGGAAGCCCCCGACAATGTCAGGAGGTGGTTGCTCCTCCTCCACCACCACCTAACCTGTGGCCGATCGGGGAGAAGCGGACGTCGATCAAGGTCATAATGCCTGACGGCTTTGATGAAAAAAATGGAGTGCCAAAGCTGGATGAGGAGAGATGCAACTCTGAGATCAGCGAGAGAGAAAGCCCAGGCAAAGGCAGTAGTATGCTGCAGACACCGAAGAACTTCATAAGCAAATCATCCAAGAGTCTAAAGAGCGTGCTGAGCAGGAAGGAGTCCGACAAGCTGAAAGAGGTTCAGTCACCAGGAGCTGAAGATAAAGATAATTCTCAGGGAACCAACTCCTCAAGTGATGGTTTGGTGGATGATCCACTTGTTATAGGGGGATTGCCCATTAGTATTGCTCCATGTAGCCATAAGGTAACTGTCAGTGCTGAAGATGACAAGAAAGACAATATATAGTCTGCTAATGTTGCAAACTGCACAGAATGTCTGTCATCTTTGATTCCATGGCAGAACCAAAGTCCAGTTATAGACAAGTGTGTTTGCCATATGTTGATATGTAAACAACAGTAGCGGATGCTTCTTCTCGGTGTAATAGCTGTTAAAAATTTTGTTTGATGCTTGTTATATATATATAGTGTTGATTCTTCTTCTCTTTGCTTCTGTATATTTATTTTATTTACACTGTTAAAAGAAAAACATGTTTTAATTTGGTGTCTGATATCTGTGTCATGAAATAGAAAGGCAGGGGATGATGTCTAAGCCCATCTCACATGTTGTCATGCTGATTGATGTCTTCAGTTAAGATGATTTTTAACTCTCTTTTTTTTTCTGAAAAGCAAATGAAAATAATTTGATTAGTAAGAAAAAGGAAATGAAAATATTCTTTTCATCTTTCAAATGCTGAAAAAACCTAAAACACTACTGTGTAGTTGGAAAGATGCTATCTATCTTTCCAGTTGAAATGAAAAAATAAAAACTTAAGATTATGCCAATAAATAATGCAGAAATAAAATTGTTTCTGCTAGAAAATCTTTTTTAAATATTTAATATAAAATATGCTATTTCCAATCTGACTCGCAAACATGCTTGTTTTAGATTTCATACTATATATAGTAAGGCTTGATAATTATGCCACGTGGACATCCGACTGGGAGTTTGGGTCAACAACGAAGACTGGCGCTATTGGTTGACCAGGCTGTTGTGGGCCCCCAATGAGACGGTTCCACGTTCCCACCGTGTTTCGGCTTTCACGGGTACGATTTCTTGAGGTCGTCGGAGCTCACGTGAGGCCCACCTAAATTATATCCAATAAAGACGTTGGTATGTGAGATGGTAAAACAAGAAAATGACTTTCTTCGAAAACAAAGGAATTCGCGTCTTACGCGTGTGATCTGTGGACCCACATCTCTAATCCAATCATAGAACGAGTGGGTCGAGGGTTAGCGAATAAAAAGGCCGAAAGAAAGAAAACACTTGTAAAATTATAGCTCCTAACGACCTTCCACGTCAGCTACCGTTTCCGAAGAGACCCCGTCAAAAGAACTCCCTCTTTCGTTCCAACTTCCAGCCAACGAACCATCCCCTTCCATCGTCAAGCTCGGCGTCCCCCGGCCTCCCTCTCGCTCTCTCCTCTCCCTCGATCCATTCTTCTTGTCCTCCCATTCTCTCTCCCGACGACGTCTTTCTTCTTCTATTCTGTGGGATTAATACAAGGAGAGAGGGAGGAGGAGGAGAGTGATAATGGCGTACAAGGCGGACGAGGATTACGACTACCTGTTCAAGGTGGTGCTGATCGGAGACTCCGGGGTGGGGAAGACGAACTTGCTCTCCCGCTTCTCCCGTAACGAGTTCAGCTCCGAGTCCAAGTCCACCATCGGCGTTGAGTTCGCCACCCGCACCATCCGTGTCGACGAGAAGCTCGTCAAGGCCCAGATCTGGGACACCGCCGGCCAAGAAAGGTCCGATCCCGTACCACAACCTAACAAAAGAATGCCTCTTCGGTTCCATCTCCCTTTGTTGACTCGATCATTGCCCGTCCATTCCATGTGCCCTAATTCTTCTCTGTTTTCTTCCTCTTCTGTCCTCTGTTTTCTTTATAGTTGGTGATATCCGATTTTAATTCAAAGAACAAATTACTTGCTTGGTTAGAATGCATTAATTATCTTTTTGGTGCATATGATTCTATGTCAATCTAATGCTGTCATGTTGTTTCTATTTTCCCCTGCTCTTTTTCTCATGTGTTTGTTCATTTCCAGAAAAAAAAAGGGGGGTAAAAGAGATCCCTCCTTCAGTAATGTTGTATTGTTGCTATCTTAAGATGCTACATGGCATGTTAAGATGCTTGTAGTTTCAAGAATGCAAGAACTTGGATATTATAGTCCAAGTAATATGCTATGTAGTTTCAAGAATGTTGTATTGCTGCTATCTCAAGATGCTACATGGTATGTTAAGATGCTTGTAGTTTCTTTCAAGAATGCTAGCTAGACTATTGGATATTGTAGTCCAAGTAATATGCTCTGTAGTTTCAAGAATGTTGTATTGTTGCTATCTCAAGATTCTACATGGTATGTTAAGATGCTTGTAGTTTCTTTCAAGAATGCTAGCTAGACTATTGGATATTGTAGTCCAAGTAATATGCTCTGTAGTTTCAAGAATGTTGTATTGTTGCTATCTCAAGATGCTACATGGTATGTTAAGATGCTTGTAGTTTCTTTCAAGAATGCTAGCTAGACTATTGGATATTATAGTCCAAGTAATATGCTCTGTAGTTTCAAGAATGTTGTATTGTTGCTATCTCAAGATGCTACATGGTATGTTAAGATGCTTGTAGTTTCTTTCAAGAATGCTAGCTAGACTATTGGATATTATAGTCCAAGTAATATATGCTCTGTAGTTTCAAGAATGTTGCATTGTTGCTATCTCAAGATGTTACATGGTATGCTAAGATGCTTGTAGTTTCTTTCAAGAATGCTAGCCAGACTATTGGATATTATAGTCCAAGTAATGCATCATGTAGTTTCAAAAAATGTTGTATTGTTGCTATCTCAAGATGCTACATGGTATGATAAGATGCTTGCCGTTTCTAGAATGCAGGACTCTTCGATATTATAGTCCAAGTAATATAAAAAACTATCTACCTTAGCAAGAAACAACATTCATATCGATTTTGACGTAAGATTCCAAACCTATGTCACTTTTTGTTGCAGATTGTTGGTAATTAGCATTTCTTTATGGCTTTGGAGCTTTGATTAAGTCTTTTGAATGTGAAATAAATTACAGATAAACTAAACTCTGTAACTCTGATGTCAGACTATTTTTCAGTTGTGATTTTTAAGATTAAAAAACTATTGAGTCTGAGTCAAGATTAACGTATACTTAGACTTATTAAGTTGTAGGTCAAATCCAAAATTTATCATCGATCCTTTCAATACTTAATAACGTGGAACAATTCCTTGATCCTCTCTCAATTTTCATTGGATTGGACCTATTGACATGCTGAGAAATGCATATTATTCTCTAAATCAAATTATAATTTCAAGTAAGTGCACTGCTAGTTTAGCTTGGTTGTAATGTAAAGATGAATGCTTTATGTTAATGCCTGTAGCTAATTTTTGTTCTGACTTGCTATATCATGATGTAATTAGGACATTAGCTTACTCCCGTAATTGCAGATTGATATATGCTATCTCCTGTTCTTCTTTGATCGTATAGATATCGAGCAATCACTAGTGCATACTACAGAGGAGCTGCCGGTGCCCTCGTCGTCTATGACGTAACTCGACATATAACCTTTGAGAATGTGGAGAGGTGGATGAAGGAACTCAAGAACCACACGGATGCAAACACCGTCATGATGCTCTTGGGCAACAAGGCTGACTTGCGTCACATAAGGGCCGTCTCAGTGGAGGACGCACAGGCCTTTGCTCAACGGGAGAGGGCTTTCTTCATGGAGACATCTGCCCTCGAGTCCATGAACGTGGAGACTGCCTTCACCGAAGTGCTGACCCAGATCTACCATGTGGTCAGCAAGAAGGTGCTTGATCTCGGTGATGATCCGTCGGCTGTGCCCAAGGGACAGACCATCAACATCGGCGCCGACGACGACGTGCAAGCTGCTGCTAAGAAAACCGGCTGTTGCGCAGAATAGTTGGTCATCCGTCCATCTTTGGTGATCGTTAGCTGCGTGCTGCGTCGCATCTTCATGTGACATTTCTTCTGTAAAGCTCAAGGGGGAGAGTACCTTCTCGGACACATTCATGCTTCAGGAACATTGAGCACCACACAGGGTTTTGTGGCTACCTTTTTGCAGAAACGCAAACTTAGTGGATCTTCTCTTGTTCTTCATTTGATTTGTACTCCCGACTACAAACATCTTTCTCTAACATTTGTTTGCTATCTTTGATCCACTGTGTATCATCAAAAACAAAGTGGTATATGTAAAACTGGTTGGTTTTAACTTGATGTCTAAGTTCTTCCATGGAAATTGTCACATGCTGTGTCATTGCTGAATTTACTGCAACTGAGATGGGCCAGTGGCTTCGTTGTGAAGAAAAAAGGCTCTTTGTCCTCAAAAGTCAACGACACTTGGTGAGTAGGTATTATAGTCCGTGCATTGGCCTTGCTGCAGTTGACGAGTGGACTAACAGGAAAGCTGATGAATTAGGTTTTATTAGATGAAGCATTCTCAGAACCATCTTAAAAGAAGAAGAAGAAGAAGAAGAACCCTGAAGGAGATGGGATTGCAATAATAGAGATAAAAAGGAGGCGCTGGTTGCCCACTTTCTTTCCAAAACAAAAGCAGCAGCATCTCATGGAGTGACTTTAGGGTCCATAAGAATATGCAAGGATCTCCTACCACTTCGAACAATCACTGCTTCTCTCTACACACACATCTCCAACTCCCCATAAAGCTCACATTACTTTACCACCTTTTTCTCTCTACACACCTCCTCCAACTCCCATAAAGCACACATTACCTTACCACCTTTCATGCTCCCTCAGGAAACATCTCAAGGGTTTCCCTCTCTAACTTTTGTTCTTTCCTGCCCACCCCCTCCCCCGAACAGATTCGCGTGCATATATGCTCATGATCATATCAGATCCATCCATTAATCGATGGCTGGGACAGTGTGTGCACCCCCACACCTAAGAAATCTCTCGTCTCGCCTCCAATATCATCCCTCCGCGGGCTTCCGTGCCTTGCAGCGTACACATCAAACGTGTTCGACACTGCAAAATTAGGCACAATGTTCTCGAGGTTGCTTGGTTGGCTCCTTGAACTGAATAGTCCATCAAATCTGTCGCGGACGTTGGCATTTTGGCCCTTCGGTGACTCGAAGCTCCCTGTGAATGGGATACTGGAAGTCACACCAATCTGCGCAGCCTTCTGCAACAACGCTGTGGCAGATGTATCCGATACTGCTATCAGATGACGCTGTTGAGAGCTAAACAACGCAGGCAGGCTTCCGAGAAGAGGCTGCGAGGTCTCAGCTTCCGTCACTGTGCTTGTAGCTGGTAACGAGGCACTTGTTATGGCTCCCATGTTCGATGATGATGGGAGCTTTTCGCCGTAAACCCAACTCAACTGGCTTTGATCCAGTTGGTGCAGGTTGGAGGACGAGTTGAGGAGATCACCATACAACGTTGCAGCAGCGCTCACGGGGCCGACTTGATGCATGTCACCGAAGACAGTGTTATTATCTAAGGGATCATTGGTCCGAGATCCATGTCCCATCCACAACGCAAGCCGCTGCTTGACCTCTTGGTCGGCTTCGCCATGGACGACGGTGGGCTTGATATGGGACATTGGGAACTGCTGCAGCATGTTAGACTCCACGTTGTTGAAGGCTGCTGTCACTCTCGCGGTTTCTTGGGCCAAGGCATCGCAGAAAGCTCTGTGAGTGATGAAGCTGTCTCTTCTGTTCACCGCACAAGACAACGAGATAGATATATTAGGTGGTCGCATGTCAGTGATGGAAACAACGACGACGACAGCAACAACACTCGGTTCTTTTCTAACCCTAAAAGCCAGATGATGTAAGAGGAGATCAGCATGGAGGAGCACCAACTACTTGCCATGTTTCTCTCGGCTTGGTTGCTCATGGGAGATGAGAGAGAGAGAGAGAGAGAGAGAGAGAGCATCATTGTGTACCTGGAGAAAAGGGTGCCGCAATCGCATCGGTACTCCCTGGTGCCGCAGGTCTTGGAGTGCGCCTTCCAGTCCGACTGCACCGCGTAGCGCTTCGAGCACTTATCGCACTTCCACTTCTTCTCGCCGTGCTTCCTGCAGAAGTGCTTCTTGATGCCCGTCAGATCCCCGAGCGCCCTCGCAGGGTTGTGGTGGATGCAGGTGGGCTCGGGGCACACGTAGACCCGCTTCCTCGGCTCCTTGCTGCTCCTCTGCCTCAGCTTCCATGGCAGGTTGTGGCCGCGGCGGTGGAGCTGGAGATTCTGGTCGCGTTGGAAGCCCTTCCCACATATCTCGCACACGAACCGGTTGGTGGCCAAGAGCGTCTTCGGCGACAAGGCGATCACCTCAGCTTCAGGATCTGCTCGTCATCAAGATCGGCAAAGACTGGGAAGCCAGTTAGAGGATCGTCTAAGAACTAACGGTCGAAAGTAAAAGGGTAAAGTTCGATTCCGGTGTGTTGTTTTTGCTTGCCTGGTGTTCCCGGAAGATTCCTCTTCTTCTTTGCCGCAGGAGGATTGGAGTCCAGACACGGTTGCATCGATCCGAAGGCCTTTGAGATCGCTTCTCCTGACATCCTTCCTTTCCTTCTAATCTCCTTTAGACAAGTCGCCAACTTTTCTCTCCGCAACGAGAGCATTCACAGGGATGAGACACAACCTATAGGACCGACGTAAATAGATAGCACGACGATCTCTCTCTCTCTCTCTTCTGTGTGGCAATTGAAATAAAAGATTGATTAGTGTATGGATTCAGGTGTGCAAAAGGTGTTAGTTGGCAAGCGAATATGCATATGATGGCACACATGATGAAGTGGGAGTAAAAGCTGAGCCACAATGCCTTTCCTACTTGGAATGATTAACCCATAATTTGGTGTTCCCCTTTTGTGCTGCTTGATGGACTCAACCCTGCACAACTCGATCCTTGTGTGTGACTTGGCAGATATGACCATTTTAATCAAGTATACTTGTTTGAAAACATCAATTTGCTAAACCTCCATATTAATGAGTCAACAAACACGAATCAAAATGGTAGCAGAGTGTGTTACCTATAAACACAAATGAAGAACCAGCTCCTCTCTAATGTGGGCACAAAAGGAAGGAGAACCTTGTTAACAGATCGATCATGATGGATGGCAATCACACACGAGAGGATCAGTGTTTCAACACTTACTTCAGGATTCATAATTACAAACAGTGATGTACGCCAAAAAGGTTGTCTTAAATTGGTAGAATAGTGAATTGGCGGACACTGAACATATGATGATTCCAATTGAACTAAGCAACGGTCAGTAAAATGTGTTTGTCTTTCAATTAGATCCCATGTGTTGGTATATTTTCTCCATTAGCATCCTTGTGCAGTAAGGAGGACCAGCCTTTCACTTCCTTTATCCTAAAGAAAAAGCTGCCACACTCCATCTCATGTGTGTGAGGGAGGTACCCCTTTATCCATTGTTTTTCTCTCTCTCTCTCTCTCTCTGTCTCTCTCTTTTATACAGTCGATATATCATGATCTCATATCTAACTCATAACCAAGTTCTTTATCTGTTTGCTTGAGTGGAAATTGCAGTGCAAAATGTTCCTGCCGTTGCCTTCTTTCTCTCTCAAAGAAAATTGGCAGGCACCAACCCCCATGGACACTTCTCCACATCCACCACCCCGAGGCATTGCGTGGTTTAGGGGGCAAACCACACGGTCTCAGATACAGTAATTGAAGATCTAATACGGGAGTTCATTTGTTTACGCACCTGATTCCTTGTAACGCGGCATGCATGTGGCTGCCACCAGCCCGCAATTCCAAGCCTACACGACGGCGGATAGGACAAGAAAAGGAATACTTGTCCATGGTGTGTGCCGCTCTCTCTCTCTCTTCCCGGATCTGCAAACCCATCGGCGAGCGACCTGCATCACCAACGCAAGAAACACGTATCATGCATGCATGTATGTTTAGATCCTGTAGCACGTGAGAAGCTTGTCCGAGTACGTGCCTTTCGGCAGACAACCCACCTCGGATGCCTCAGACTCAAACGTGGGGAAACAGGAAGTTCAAGAGGAAAACCTTGTGCATCAAATACATGCACACAATTCTTTTTTGTTTCCGGCTACAGTGCATCTCTGCTACCGAAGCACCATGACTGTCCAGTGAGCTTCAAATTGCTTGTTCAGTAAACTACTGCTTACAATCTCTCGATGGATGGATCATATGCAAAAGGGGTGAGAGAGAGATAGAGAGAGAGAGAGAGAGAGAGAGAGAGAGAGAGAGAGAGAAGAGGAGTGAATTTTTTGAAGGGTGGGGAATCGTCGGCTTGTGAGCTGACTTTAGTACAAGGCTTGGATATTATCCTGGGGATTCTGATGCCACTGCTTCGCTCCAAAGCTTTGTTTTACTACGTAGCAGCTTGGAATGTAGCGTTTGGAGTGTTGTAACCCTAGTATATTCTCCACGCTTTGCCCCAGGATTAGCTCCAACTTTCCACATCTTTTCCACCACTTGATGCTTTTCCAAGACCCCAAGTTACTACTGCCTGGAACAAGGGAAGGAGAGAGAGAGAGAGAGAGAGAAATAAGATGCCAACATGGGTTTGGGAAAAGAGAAATATTGTCATCAAGAGTATGTTTGTTTCTTTGGATGGACTTGGGTTTTGAGAGATCGGCCAAAAGTTCCTCTTCCTCGAGAACTTTCAAAAACCTCCCCCCATCCCCTTTGCCTAAACCAAGAAATCAGAAACAGCTTGTTTAGAGATAAATATTTCAGCTGGAACCAGATTTTTACCTCCTATTTCTCCCACTCGGTTGTCAACAGTCAGATTTATCCTTCTGCACATTGTTCTTCGGAGCACACTACCTTGTCCATTTTCACCTTCACAAATGAAAAAATAAATGAATAAATAATAAATCCTGGGAAGTAGGTTGATAGAAGGATCTGTTATATATATATGTATATACCATCTTGTGGATCTTAATTTAAAAACCACTAATTCCATCTGAAAACAAGTGATTAAGTGCTATTAAGGATAACAGTTGTGGCATTCATCAATTCTAGTAATCTTTTCAAATGACACCATAGGAAAAGGCAGGTACTGAAATGATGGATAAGCAGAGGACCACAAAACTGCATAGGCAACGATGTCAATGAGAAATGGAATCGTAAAGGTGCCGGAAAACTTCTGCAGCAGTTCCCCACTCCGACGAACAAGTGTTCGAGGTCACAATCATGCTTCCCTCTCGAGTTTACAATACCCAACTTGAAACGTATTCTTTTTGTTTATTAGACGGTAGAAAGTATGACGAGGCTATTGGCCCAACTCCCACCTGAAGCAAAGAAGCCATTCTCTGTCAGTCACATCACAGACCTTTACATTACAAGATAGACTGCAGGAAAACGTCAAAAACTCCGGTTGACAATTACTCTCGAACGTAAACGACATAATCATATCATTAGAAAATAAATATTGACTCGTACTATTCACACTCAAAACAAAACTCATCTCGTTGATTATTTTTTATTGATTTTGCATTACAATGTTCTTCCTCCTTTTTATAAGTTAAAGTATGTAAAAAAAAAAATTAATCAAACCAATTACAATATAAAAATAAAAAATATAATTAAATCAAAATATATGATATAATCTTTCCGAAGAAATAATAATCTTAATTGATATACTTCCATCTTCATAAAAATCAATCTTTATAAAATTTTTCATCAGAATTTAAAATCTTCAATCATAATCATAATTTATTTTTTTTTATTTTTTTCCTTAAGTAAAGGAGAAAACTAGATCAGAATTATTCAGTATGTTGCCACAACTTATGATACACAAAATAATCTCTAAACTACTCAAATTTATTTGAATGGGAGATAAATAAGATTAGTTCTCTATCAGCTATTGTCGTAAAACAAAAACCTGTTATATATTAAGAAAAGTGATGTCAACAACACTGTTAAAAGACAAGTAGAATATATAACAAAAGTGATGTCACCAACACTGTTAGAAAAATGTCAGCTTAGAACTGGGAGAAAATCGAGGTCCATATATGGTTGACCTGATATACAAAAAAAAACAAAAAACAAAAAACAAAAAAAACAAAAAAAGATCTCATAGGTAGTCTATGGATCCCGATGCAGGTTTAAGAGAAGGAAAAATTTTCTGAGTATACGTGCATGAGAAAGAATGATAGGCAATAAAGAGCTTTTGTCACGTATTTGTAAGCATCTCTGGCTGGTGCAAGGGAAGCTAGTCTGACATATGGAAGAAAAGAAGTAACTCTATAAAAGCTTTTGGACATCATTTTTTTTTAAGCAAGTATCTGTAGCACACTTAACTAAAACATGGAGCGATTTGGCATGATTATTAATAATCATCAGAATACATCAAACTGACGGTAATAAAAAGCTCTGTTTGTTATAAATTTTGTATTTGTGCCACTAGATAATCCAAGTTGAACTTTAGAGGTTGAGGTTTATCATCAACTTACAATGAACAACTAGTATCTTTCTTAATGTGTAATTAAGTTAATCAACATAGCAAGGTCATATGTTACATGTATCTAGTCAGACCTACCTAGATAAATAACTGCACTGCATGGAAGTCCCAGCAAGACATTCCTACTTCTCTTAGATTTGAAGTGCAACTCCTTAAATTTCATGACACCCATAGTAATCAAGTTGAAAAGAGAACAAATTTCTTATTTCCTCTGCTTATTTAGAATGTACTAAAATTAACATATGGTAGCAAATAAAAGACAGCAAACTGATTTTTCTGAAACAAGAAAGTTACATGCTAACTCCTTTTTATTCCAGAACCTGCCTTTACTTGGATATATATATATTACTCATAAATGACAATATGTTTAACTGTTAACTGACAATATAATAGATCAGGAATTTTTTGTGTATGTTGAACAGCTTATGGCAAATGTTCCTCGAGAACTCTACCTAGACCAGATCATACAGACCTCCTTGTTATATTTCACTTCGGTGGTCATTAAAGTGGTCTTTTCAAGAACCCTAAAAAAAAAGAAACAGTATGAAGATTCCTACAGTGCAGAATCTACAAAGGATAAAACACAAACAATTTATTATTATTGGACTAAAATACTCATGAAAATATGAGTAATTCATGAATTTTGCACTGCCTACTTTTATTTGTACACATTTGGCATAAAACATAATCATGTTCGAGCAAGGTTTTCTTCGATATAATAGCTCCCTTGCACTAATAGATGATGTAAACAACACAGAGAAGTTCTCGGAAAATCACTCAAAGAAGGCCATGCAAGAAAAAGATTATAACATTGATTACATTGGTATGATCGGGGGAAGCTTTAAGACACATGGGATGCCAAAAAAAAAGGGCATATTATATCCTTTAATTAAATTTTTGTTTCAGGATTCTTTTTTGGTGATGAAGCCGGATCCCTTGTGTCAACAAACTCATTTACTATGTGAGCCACTGTTTGAAATGATAAAGTGCAATCACAATCAAAGGTCCGAACCTTGTGTTCACCCTCAACCCTTTAGTTAGAGCAACTTTAAATGACCAAGGATTACCAAATGAAATTTTCTCTAATGTCTAATCTTCGATATCATGTATTCAGGTTTCTAATCAATTAATGCACAATTTTATTTATTCCATGGACCGTAAGTTATCAAAAAACGTGATATTGCAATACGTAGAATACCACAAAATCATAGGTGCACAATACTCATGTAAATCATCGAGAACAAACAAGTCCTATGATCAATGCTTGTACTTACAGCCTCCGAATCATGTTTAAAAATTCTTCACCAAAATAATGTGTCAATTGGATCAGATTTGAGAAAAGAAGCAGGTTCAAGGATTGGTTTAATTAATGACAAGGAAAGAGTTTGCTACTTAATTATTTTCATACAGGAAATTCAAGGATAAGTTTATTGTTTTTCCATTAATTATTTTAATACTAACAATTTCTTTCATCTTGATCAGACATTACATCTCTCTTCTAAATATAGATAATTAACAATATATTCTTAAAGAAAATGCACTGATACTCAAGAGGCATATAGTAAAATTCAGAGCTAGCAATTATAGATTTGTTTTACTTCAATTTCTTGCTACCACAAAGGTGCCAATCACCATGGCCTAACACATTTGAGTAGACTGATTCCAGCCATAGTAAAATTAGAAGAGGTGACTGATTCCAGCCCTGAATCTAAAACCTATTCCTACTCTGAACTCGAACTCACATGGAACTCCAACTCTTTCATCTAACCAAATCCTACTCCTGGGTTCAGTTAAGAAAACCATTCAAAATTCCACATCTAAAATAAGAATATCATTGCTTAAATTCCAGGCAGAACAATCTAACTTTGAGGTTCTAATATGAGTCTTTCCCAAGAACGTGCTATTATTTATTTACAAATAATTCTTGGCTAATTTTGATTCTCCATCCAATCCGAGTGACCTCATTCATATCACCGCTAGCAGATCCTGACACCAATCTCAAAGTTGTTAATGTCAAATTAGATTCAAATGCATGACTAATATGTACCAAAGGCTTAATTTCTGTTCCTGAACAGATCAGAAAGTGGAAAAGCTGAGGAAGAAATAATTCTTGTGTCTGCAATCACATATAGAGCTCAGAATACCCAGCTTTTATAGTGTAATAGATCATGTGCCATATTAACCTCATCACATCCTGATCTGAGAATAATGCACTTTCATCAAACAGAAAATGGAGCAAGCAGTACACATCATGATACATGCAGGATTTTCTACTATTTTTCAAGACACTACTACACAGAAATATGTATTAGACCTATTGCAATCAAAATAGATGACTATGCAAGAAGAGTTCAAAGAAATTGCTAAAACAATAGAAAAACAAGATGCAACTTCCAAATATTGTGGATCTTTCCCAACTGAGTTCCGTTGATTTTAATAGAAAAACAAAATGCTGCAATTGTGCCACAGATTATATTTATGTAACTCCAAATACTTATTGTAACCCTTTGCAAGTAAGACTAAAGAGTGGATATATTTGCTCCAAAGATTGTAATTATGGTATTACCTTGCATGTCATCTGATGGAGGAGGCGACTGTGTCCCACTTGTTGAAGCGGTCAACGACCAATCACCTACGGTGGCCTTACCGGCAACCATCTCGACTTACCATCATGGGGGCAGGCAAAGAAAGGACAATCGCACCTTCCATTGGATCATCAATGGAATTCTCATCCGAGGGTTTCCTCTGCCACGGTCTGCAGCTATCGTAGGCCCTCCTAATGGCAAACCACACCTGCATCTGTTCGAGCGTGAGCCCGGTCTGGTCAGCAAGCTCCGCCTTCTTCGCAGCAGACGGGTGCTGTGCCCCTGACCAAGAATTCGTATTAAGACACAAACAGATCCAAATTCGAAACCCACCCATCAAGATGCACAAGAAAGAGAATAACACCGTTCCACTAACTGAAATCCCAACCAAGAATTCGCATCGAAGACAAACCGATCGAAGACCCACCACTCGAGATGCACAATAAATATTCAGATCTCACGAACCATAGAAGGCATCTTGGAGGACCCGCACATGGAAACGGTTCTTCCTCAGCTTCTTGTTCGAGACAAGATCTTCCCCGTCGAGCGCCCTCTTCTCGCCGTTCCCTTCCCCGGGATCCATCCCTTACGTCAAACCCTCGACCAACAAGAAGCAAGAAACCCCAGGACCAGGGAGGAGGAGACGGGAAAGGCAAATAGGATGAAGAGGGGATGCACGCGAGAAAGGCAGGTCGGGGGATTCCTGCTTGAAATTTTCGTTTCGGAACCAGGAAGGCAACAAAAGAGAAGGGAGGGAAGTAAAGAAAAGGGATTGCGCGGCGTCATAATGACCGGACGAAGAACGACAATGACCGCCACCGAGCGGCCGACAAATAGAAAGGTAATTAATGTAGTGGAAGGAGAAGAACTGCATTGGAAGAGGGTTTTCCTTCACCGGAGGCCGATGACGAGACAAAAGGGAAAGGACGCGAAGAACAAGGTAGCCGCGGACACACACACACATATATATATATATATATATATATATATATATATATATATATATATATATATATATACTTCTCAATCAATGGCATATTTCTGCTACTGGTCACGCACATCCAATGATCCAAAAAGAGAAGCATAACAACATATTAGTAACTATTGATGGTACACTGCTTGGCCACCAGCAAATAGGAAAAAAGACCAGTCATTACTGACATAAAATACTTAAGCTAATTGCTCAAGAACACCCCCATTACCCATATAGAAGTCCAATAAATGTGTGTAAGCGAGGGAATACTCTGCCAGGAATAAGCCAGTAGATCTACACTACTGTCTTCAGGCCTTGTGAGCTACTCTGTCTAAAGTTGCAAATCGATATCGAATTAGACTTGAGTGTTTGCCATTAGCTTCTGGCGCAACGGGAGAAAGGCCATCTTCATACGGTGCTCCCTTGATTAGAAGGGTCTTCATAGTAGTAAGGAGACAGCTTCCCATCCTTCTTCGGAGTCTTGGGCTTGTTTTGCATGCTTACTTCTCGCAGCATCTTCACTACTCTTCTCATCGATGGACGATTAATGGGGAGGGAGCTGGCACAAAGAAGACCGATGTCGAGGACATTGCTGATTTCCTCCTTGTGGGAGATATCGAGCTTGGGGTCGATCACTTGCTCCACGCCCTTCTGTTCCATTGCGACAGATACCCACTTCACCAGGTCTTTCTCTCCATACTCAGGATCGACGGGGAGCTTCCCTGTTACGAGCTCTAGAATTACCACTCCGAAGCTATATATGTCGCTCTTCTCGTTCACCCGAAGAGTGTATGCATATTCTGCAGTACGTTGGAAGTCATTCAGTGAATCTACAACTTCAATTTAAGCATTGAATTGGACTGAAATATGAATAGAAGCTGGTCAAGAACAGTGTTATCGTAGGCTCTAATGATCTCTTAGGCTCGTATGCGATCTTTCGGGCAAAGAGAGAACACATCAAACTAAGAAAGATTGGTCTCGAATTATGAACAACATTAAGTGTTATAACAAGACCTAGTCATTAGATGTATCAAGATAATCAAACAGGGACAACAAAATTAGTATCATTACATAGTGAGATTATGCAAATCCGACGAAAAGACATAATAGACTAATCCTTTTACTATAATTCTAACCTTAGGCTATACAAGATGAAAACACATCTATAGCTTAAAAACAGTATACAAAATTCTAAAGTAGTCGAATAGATATCACAAAAAAAAATCAACAATTTAGCCACCCAAGAGTTTAATGAGAAGTAGGGCAAGTATCATAAGCTTGCAAACACAATTAATCAACTTCATGTAACTTAAAAGGTAGGTGATCATCTCAGTTGCAATTTAACATGTGCAAGCAACTATTGCATGAGCAAGAGAAGAGAAGACCAGATGTTCATATCCTAAGGTTGCCAAAGATCTCGTGAGGATTAGAATCAAGAATCATTAGAATTAAGAATCGGAAATAAGACATATAAATGTTAAAACAAGGTAAGAGCAAACAATCATCACCGAAATAGAGGCCAGTTAAAAGAAGCTTGGTGTTTGACAGACCTGGGGCTATGTATCCACAAGAACCTGCGATGACCGACATCGATTTAGGCCCCTTCCCGATCACCTCGACAGCTTTGGCAACCCCGAAATCGGATACCTTAGCCCCGAATTCTCCATCCAAGAGGATGTTGTTGGACTTAACATCTCTGTGCACGATCGGTGGCACACAGTCATGGTGCAGATAAGAGAGACCCTCTGCGGCATCCATGGCGATCTTGAGCCTCGTAGGCCAGTCCAGAAGCCCTCCTTTACTGCTATGCAGCAAGTCCCCCAAGCTGCCATTAGGCATATATTCATAAACCAGAAGCTTACGATCCTTGTGACTGCAACAGCACCAAAGCTTCACGATATTCTTATGCCTAATCTTCCCCAACGTCGCTACCTCTGCTTCAAAGGCATCATCTACAACCTGATCCATATGCTCAACATCTTTCTCCGATGTTCCCCACAGCTTCTTCACTGCAACTGTCTCTCCATTGCTGAGCCCGACCTTGTAGACCTTTCCTGAGGCGCCGCTGCCGATCACACTGTCTTCCTCGAGGCTGTCCAGGATTTCATACTCGCTGAATCCTAATTTGTGGAACGACCTCAGCGTCCACTTCGACTTATCAATGGCTTTCTTATATTGCTTGTACCTCCAGTAGAACCACGCCATGCCAACGATGAAGACAAATCCGGCAAGCAGAAAGATCGCCCGAAGCAACCAAGCGAACCCATGGCCACCCCTGGCACTTCCTCCTGAGACAGGGCATAGCCCAGGGATGTCTCCACAGAGGCCCGGATTGCCCAAGAAGCTACTGCGGTAGGCCTCCCTCGCGAACATAGGCGGAATAGCACCCGAGAGCTCGTTATTGGATAAGTTGAACTGGTTCAGCTTCAGGTTCTGCAGTTGTATGGGGATCTCGCCAGTGAGGCTGTTGCCGGAAAGATCGAGGTAGTTGAGTACCGGGAGAGAGCCAAGCTCCGGAGGAATTCCACCTGTGAATCCATTGTTGGCGAGATTGAGCTCGCTGAGCTTCTTCCAGGACTGGATCCCACGGAGCAGCTCGCCAGAGAGGGAATTGTCATGGAGGCTGAGCTGGCCGAGCTCTGCTAAGTTGCCGAGCGACGCAGGGAGCGGCCCCGTCAGCCGGTTGTTGGCGGCAGAGAATTCATACAGCTTCGACAAAACTCCCATTTCTGATGGGATGCTGCCGGAGAACTGGTTGTCGTCGATGAGGAGCTTCGAGAGATTGGCGGCACTCGAGATGACCGGGGAGATCCCACCGGAGAAGGCGTTATTGTTCAGATCAAGGAGTGAAACGTGCGGCAGACCCCAAAGCCCGCTCGGCACCGGGCCGCTGAGTTTGTTGCGCGAGAGCCGGACTCGGACGAGAGTCCGGCACCTCCCAAGGCCGTCGGGCAGCCTGCCAGAGAAGGAGTTGTCGATCAGGAGCAGCTGCTGCAAAGCGCCGCGGTCACAGATGCTCGCAGGGATCTCGCCAGAAAGCAAATTCTCCGACAAATCGAGATTCACCAACGGAGAATTCTTGCCGAGATCTGGAGGGACGGAGCCAGTGAGTTGGTTCATGAACAACCGGAGATCAACCAGGTTCTTGGAGCGGGCGACGCCGGCAGGGATGCCGCCACTCAGCTGATTCGAGTAGAGATGCACGCTCTCAAGCAGCGGCGCGTCGAAGATGTCATCAGGAAGCGACCCTTCGAGTCGGTTAAGGGAGAAGTCGAAGCGGCGCAAGTTGGGGAGCTTGCCGAGCCCAGCCAGGACGCGGCCGGAGAGCGAGTTATTGTACAACTCGATCTGTACGACGCTCGAGAGATGGGTGACGAACTGCGGGATGCTGCCATGTAGGTGGTTGGTGGAGAGGTCCAGGTTGGTGAGCCGCGAGAGCCGGCCGAGCGACGGCGGTATCTCGCCGACGAGGTTGCAGCCGGGGAGGAAGAAGTTCGTCAGCGAGGATAGGTTCCCGAGTGACTCCGGTATCGGCCCAGCATCAAAGGGGTTGTACCCCAGGTTGAGCTCGCGGAGCGTGGTGAGATTGCCGAGGAAGGAAGGAATGGTGGAGGTGAGCAGATTGGACACCAGCGACAGCGTCTCGATGCGAAGGAAGTGGCCAAACGAGGGCGGAATGGCGCCGGAGAAGTTGTTGCCGGTGATGACGAGGTGAGTCAGGCGGGGCAGCGCCGCGAGGGCGTCGGGAAGCAGGCCGACGAGGTTGTTCTGCGAGAGGTCGAGGTCGGACAGCGCGACGCAGCCGGCGATGTCGGCGTCGGTGAGGGAGGAGTTGATGTAGTTCGATGACAGGGAGAGGAAAGTGAGGCTTGGAAGGCGGCAGAGGGAGGAAGGGAAGGGGCCCTCGAGGTCGAGGCCGCTGAGGTTGACGGCGGTGACGACGGGTGGGTCGGCGGAAGAGCAGGTGACGCCTTTCCAGGCGCAGGGGGTCGCGTCGCGGGCGTCCCAGCTGGAGAGGGCGTCGGAGCGGTCGACCAGGCCGCGCCTGGCCTCCAACAGGTATAGTCCTTCTTGGTTCAGCGAGCAGGCGAGCTGCAGGCCATAGAAGCAAACAACAGCAAGAACAACAGTGACCGGTGGAAGCAGCCTCATCGTAATGCAATCACATGTGACTCGTTGTTACCGCTGCTGCTTGGTTCATGAAGTTTCAAGGTGTGGAAGGTGAAGAAGAGGGGAAGGAGGGAAGCACCATCGGGGAAGGGGAGGAGAGAGAGATGTAGGTGGGTGGGAGGTGGGCACTGGTTGCATGAGTGAGCGTGAAGAATCATTTCCCGGTTCTTATTTTAATGGCCTCGTCTCTGTGTGCTGGGGGAAGAACCGAGCTTTGGGTCGCGATCTGGTGGTCGTCACGATCAACTTTTCCTAATCCGGGGCCTGCTCTTCCTTTTCTAACGTGAAAGCCGATGCTGGTTAAGCTACCGCAGCAGAAATCGACTCTAATTAATACGGCGGGACATCTGATCGCGATCTACTCAAGAACGGGTTCGGTTCGGGTCAATCGACCACCACATCAAATGGATTTGAGGCTCCATTTCGGGTCGGATTCGATGGGTCGGCGGACTCGAGAGACGTTCCTGTCGAACCTCATGTGACCTCGAGAAAGACGAAAAGAAAGACACAAAACAGTCACCGGAGATCCAAAGTTCGGTAGTGAGAAGTCAATGTTCTCAGTGGGGATCTGTCCCCTCATGGTGGCAGCGTCCTCGACCACCCGACTCGGGTTATGACTGCACCCACGAATGGACCCAACTCATGTTGGGAGGGGCTTAGGTTAGATCAGTAAGATGAAGATAAATATATATGGCATAGACAAGCACGCTTGACGTAATCGGTCAAAGATTTCAAGGATTAGTGCATGTCATTATTAGTGGCAAGACTTATCGCACTCCGAGTGGTGGCGTGGCAGCCTTTTACAAATCATGGTTGTGGGGGCACTCTCCACCATTCACACGCACGGGTGTGGCCAAAGCAGGTGGGGCCCGGTCATTCAATGCGCGAAAAGCCAGGCACCAGCGGACCCGAATTGACCCAATTCCACGGGTACTAAAAGGGGGTGGGTCTGCGTGCGGTGACGGAATGGGTGTGAACGGGATTTGCTCAAAGTTCAAACTCGGCGGCCGTCGGAGGGGGGCCGCTGCCATCCACGTGTGCGGTGGATGTGGTGCCCCGGTCACTGTGCTCGGCTCAATGTGGCCTCACCTTATCTGCCCACTACAATTGTTTTGGATGCTATCGTTTCGGTGCCGGCGATACAGATTCTGACACATGGCCCCAAAAAAGAGCGATTAGATCGTGTTGGGCTGTGACATTGAAAATGGCACGTGAGTCAAACAACATATAAGAAATGGATTTGTGTGCCGATGGGAATCGAAGTGTTCGAGAAGGAAGGTAATTTTCCATGTATGATAGACAATTAATAATTGATGAGGTCCATTGTCGCCTTTACACTAAATTCCACACAGTTTGTGATCAGTTCGGTGCAACCACATCAAGTCTACCTGACAGCGAAATGAGGAAGTGTCCGATGCATACTCGGTAACTTAGTCTTATGTGATTGACATTTTTGTACCATATAGGTTGATATTTTTGAGTTAGTATTCTAATAAAACAACTAGAATGAGTTTATAATTATCAATGTAGAGTATATTAATAAAGAAAAAAAAATACCGATATGAGCCACAATCTAATTAGTTATATCATCATCATGAGCTACATATTGTCTCACCAATCCTCGATACTGCTCTATATTGATTTTAATATTCATATATTCAATTCTAAATATTTAATACAAATACAGTAGCTGAGAAGAACAATTATTCCGTGTTCCTCTCCTAATGACTCTGATTAAGATGTCTAATAAGTGGACGCCAACCACACAACAAGGACACGAGATTCTGAAATCTAGAAGGCCTAATGATTTATCGTTGATTGGAGCGTGCAGCAAAAAGATCATATGCTTTGCTTGCAAGGGTGGGGGTGGAGGATGCTGTCCTTCGGAGCTTAGAGAAAGCAACGCAAAGAAGAAGACAGCAGCGATGCAATTTGACTGGTGGCATTTCAGCATCCTTATCCAACCAAACAACAACAACATGATTGAACTCTATTCTTCTTTGGATCTAATTATTCGTCATCATTGTTTCCTTCTCTGGGAAATAACTCCCTCATGATTTCTGCCATCGAATTCCACGAAACCAATCACGAGGCAAGCTGATGCAGTGATCTACTTATTTCTGCATATTACATATTATTTCCAATGCATGATATAAAATATTCCATAAATATCTTTTCTGATCTATGATGTCATATGTATTAGCTTTCGATTGGGTAATCGATGATCCTAAAAAGGCTTATATAATACTAGCTTTAGCAACTTGTTTGTATCATATAAGGTTTCACAGTCAGCTTTGCAACAGGACATTAAACAAAAGAATCCAACTTTATATACTATATGATGCTTACTTTAGACTTGTGAGAGGCAAGTGAACATACTTGGCCGTCTAAATGTCTTACTTGTGTGGTCAAAAATATTCGACCATGGTCTCTCGCAACTTTACATGTTCTACAAAACATAAACAATGACTTGCCACCCTCATCATCACATGGCGTGCAAGCTGATGATGAACACTCACTTGTCGCAACTGAGCAAGAATCGGGAGACCGGCTGAGTCAAACTCATGGAAGCCAAAAAGCTTCCATCAATGTCACCAACACCGCCACTTGGCTTGGAAAGCAATGGAGCACTAGTTTAGTGCCGAAGACCCTTTCACTGTGATGGGTTCATGCCTTGACTGCATCCGAGCGTATCGTCATTGCTGACAGAAACATGTCGATTCAAAGACCTGTGCACGAAGCCATGGTTTGAATGGGTCATCGCTTCGTTGATCCAGTCCATAACACATGTACATGTGATGTCGATAATGCTGCAAAAGACTTGTCATCGATAGGAGGGGATGAAGCTCTTCCAAGAACGCCCTGTGCTTTGCAGGATCTGCAAGTCCGTCGTCGGCGTTCACGTCCTCGCTCGTAAGCTGATGGAGATGCAGGCGGCGAGCATCGCAAAGAACTTGCCGGATATCGTCAAGAAGATCAACGACAACCTGGAACGCAACGAGGCGGCGCTAGGCCAGATGCCACAGAATCTCTCGGGCGTGGTCGATTGAATTCGAGCTTCGATACGAATTGTAAGCATCTCTAAGTAATCACTCAGGAAGGTGCTCCTTCGCGGCGACGACGATGAGTTTCCTGACGACACTGACATGTCCAGCACGAATGGCTGAGAAGCTCATCAGTTACTCCCAACATCTTCATTCGAGTTGCTAACTGTTGTTGACAGCTTCTTGACGGATGAAATTGCCGTTTTGGAGGAGGAGGCTTGGGGGATCGGTCTTCCCAACTTCTTCCCGCTTGCCACTTTCTTGACCCTGCTGAAGAAGAAGTCGCCGTCATCGCTGACATTCCGCGTGAATTCGTGTCAGAGGTTTGGGCTTGCATCGAGGATGTGCTGTTAACGAGTGCTATTGATGCATTCCGTGAGGAGATTAATTTAGATAAGTAGGATAAAATAAAAAAAAATTAAAATTAAAATTTAGATTAAAATGAAAAAATAAGGGTGAAGAGATTTATTAGGATACAGTGATTTTTTTCATTGTTTAAAAAAATGTATACTTTATCTTTTATCTAATATAAATAGATATCCTTATATCAATCCAAAATAGGTATAGCATTAGAGCCTGTTCCAAGAGTATATCGATTAAAAAAGAAAGAAAAATTAGTAGATCCAACAAAAAAAAAGGAAAAGATAGCAAGCATTAGGGTAAATATTTTTAATCAACTTCTTCCTACAATGAAAATTATCAATTTTAGACTGTTAAAAGAAAAACTCTATTTATTTCATAAGGATTATGAAATTTGATATATAATAGTTTTGTTTAGCATGATCTACAGGATTATACTATTATTGAAGATTAAAAATATTAAATAAATTAAAATATGCATAAAGATACAAGAGACTTCTATATGCTACAACAAAGAGACACAAATAAGACGAAGAAAATAGTAGAAGAAACTAATAGTACTTACTTCCAAGCTACAATGTTTTAGATTGATATGAGAACATCTATTTATATTAAACAAAGATAGAGTATAAGTTTTTTTAAACAATGAAAAAATTCACCATATCTCAATAAATCTTTTTACCCTCATTTATTTATTATAATATAAACTTTTATCTTTTATTTTTTCTAATTCTGACCATTTGATTTAATCTTATCACACCTCCTTAATTCAAAATAGTTATAACTTAAAGTTATGATGAATTTCAAATTCAAATTTGAAGCTTTGAAATATTTACCTAATTTGTGCTTTCAAACATATTTTTTTAATATTTTTTAATTTTTTTGTTGATGTTGATGTGATTATGATTCGGGAAAATAGATACTCATCTATTGTTTATTATAGCATGTTGAGAGCTCTTGTATACTTCTCCATATTTCATTCATTTAATCTTTTTGATCTCTAGTAATTTTAGGATTTTATATATCATACTCAATAAAACCATTCTCTATCAAATTTCACAATCCTTATGGAATGATTAGTTTTTATTTTAATAGTCTTAAATTGATAATTTTCACCTTTGAAGATAGAAAAAAATTGATCAAGAATATTTACTTCGATGCTTGTTTTTTTTTTTCTCTTATATTTACTAGAGGAAACTAGAAGTATCTCCAATATACAATACTTTGGATTGATCCAAAAACACATATTTATATTAGCTAGAAGATAAGAATATAATTTTTTGAAATAATAAAAAATATATCATATTTTAATTTTTTTCATCTTTATTTATTTATTTTAATCTAAATTTTTTACCCTTTATTTATGCATTAATCTATCGTTAGTCGAGATGCATTTATGATGGTTGTCGAGGATCGTATTTAACCCACAGTTATCGACATTAAAGGATATGGTACAATGGAAGTTGGCCTCCTCAAGCAACACATCGACTGATGGATTGGTCGAGCAGGTGCACTTGACATGAGGATAAGGCCAACGATATATTAGAGGTACGTTTTGTTTGGGCTGGTGGATTGCCATGCCCTACATATCCTGTATAGTATCAAATGCTAGGTGGAAAACAATCTAGAAGAGGAGATAAGTAACCAGATCATCGGTTCGGACATGTCCAGCCTTAGTCGGATGCTCGAGGAATCTCCCAATATTGGTGTCAAACGCCAAAGTCTAATAAAGAGCATCAAGCTTCTCAAAGAGTCGAAGGAAGTGATAACCAATATGATGGGTTTCATCTCATGTTGATCAAGAAAGTAGTAGTTATCGATTAGTACGTGGTTTTTGATAGAAGATGAGAGTTTCTTAACTAACTGAGAAAATCTTTCTTAATAGACTAACGAGGAAATTTCTCCCTCTATCTGTATAAATATACTTTAATGAAATTTATTCATCTTCTTCATTGCATCTATCACGTCCTTCATCATGGTATCATAGCCTCTCTTACCAAGATTTTCTCTTCCTTCCTCATTGTCCAGTGACAGTGATTACTCTTATCTCCTTGACAATAGCAAGCTTTCTCCTATTCATGGTCGGTTGCCTTGAAATCGAGTAGGTGGACCTGCTCTTCTTTTTCATCTTCTCCTTTTATTCTGGGAGAACTCTAGCAAACTTTCCCTACCTCCTCCTCTACTGATCTATAGAAGACGGACTTCAAACCGATGTTGTTACCCATTTTCAACTGTTGTCACTCCCTCTGCTAGGTGGTTATAGCCCTTGTTTCTACCACCGATTGCTGCTCCCTCGTTAATTGAAGCTTGGCCTCCTCCTCCAACCAAAGCCTTATGCTGGAGGTACCTTCCGCTTCTTCCTCCATCAAAGCCTCCTTCAAGTTGGCTCTGTGATTTCACCTTCTATCTCCTCTTCCGAGACCTCCTCTTCCTTGAGTTTTGTTGCCCCTCTGACCACGGAACTCAATCGAATGCTACGATCTGCATGGATCGCAATCATCATCACCTAATCTGCACTAAATAACCACCTCTCCTCCTCCTGTGATCATTCCTTGGGAATCGGTAGGGAGGTGGAGCTTCCTATGAGACTCTTCGACTCGAAGGACAAACCTCAATGGCCGCTATCAGCTACACTATCAAAGCTTCCGGTATGAAAGACATAGTGATAGACTTCTTCCTCTTATGATGTCTCGCTAACGATGAGAGAGAGAGCAATCGCAGCCCTCTGTCGCTAATCTCTAAACGTGTTCCAGGAGGCAATTGAGGCCTACCTCATTCGTCGTTCTGCTTTAGAGATCGACAGCTACAACTTTCGCCTACTTCTCCTCTTATGCTACGTGGTATTCTCCACCACTTGCTCTCTTTCCCACCATGATCACCCCTCCATCTCCTCTGATCTAATCATTAGGTGTACCCTTGAATCCTAAGTGTCCAAGAAATCAAGGAGAGGAATGAGATCTTCCCATTGCGACAACACCTTATGCAGTTGTTGTTGTTACAACAGTAGTAGAACCTCTCCTCCCACTAACAATAAAAGTATTCTCACGAGCAACTTTCTCCTTAGTATTTCTTCCTCACCGACATCTCCCCAAGAAGGGAAACCTTCGTGATCACACATCCACCTATTAGCTTGCTCCGTCAGACTAGTGCACATTCTCAAAATGTCTTCATCATCTATATCTGATGCTCTAGTTTTTGTTCCCACAGGAAACAATAGTTCTTCTCCACATATAGGACTTATCTTCATCAATACTATAACATTGATTCCATTCAAATTATCTAAGGGCGACAACTATGCATCTTGGTAAGCATAATTCTCCAATCTCCTATTTGGATATGGTCTACTAGGCTACGTCCATGACTCTCTCAATTGTCCATCAAAAAAGATTTAAATACTAGGAGAACCTAGTCTAGTATAAAATTCTACTCATAAACTATAGTTATGTCAAGATCGTCTTATCCTCTAAAAAATTCAAGCTTTAATCGCTGGATTCAT
This sequence comes from Musa acuminata AAA Group, assembly GCF_036884655.1. Lineage (NCBI taxonomy): Eukaryota > Viridiplantae > Streptophyta > Magnoliopsida > Zingiberales > Musaceae > Musa > Musa acuminata. The sequence continues at coordinate 11,082,365 of NC_088355.1, read as the reverse complement.
AACACCACTAATATCTTCATGCAACATTATATCAGAAGTATGGTTTAAGTTATAAACCACCTTAGTTAATCGTTCTCGTACTCACATGTTTAATCTCCTATCCAGCCCGATGAAAATAATAGAAGAGGAAAGTATTATTGTTAACTATATGTAAAATATAAAAATTATTATTAATGACTTGGTTTCAATAGGTGATTCCTTAAGTAATGAAGAAGTTATTGTCCATACTCTCAATAGCCTATGAGACGAATGCAAGATATTGGTGATAGTGATTCGGGCACGAGAGATGTCATTCGAAGAACTATATAATAAGTTGATTGATTATAAAATATATTTAAAAAGTGACGAAAGGATGATAGGACTACCATCACAGCTCAAGTCAATAAAAAGTCTAAAAAAAAAAGCAACTAAAGCCATAAGAACATCAACAAAGGACTAATTAAGATGTCTCCTAGACATATAGGTAATACACAAATAAATCCTCATATATTACACCATCAACCCTTCAATCCCAGTGACAACTTCAACAACAAGGACAACTTCAATAACCATCAGTAGCCCTAGCATACCAACAAGACAACTAACAAAGAGTTGTTTGCCAACTATGTGATAAAGTCAAACACTCAACAAAAGTCTGTTGGTCTTGACCCAGACTTACTACTACACCTAATTGGCCTTAAGCAAATATCATGATACTCCGATTACTCGACCAAACAATTGGATTATGAACTCCGGTGCTTCTCATCATATCACATCTAATTTACAAAACTTATCCATCCATAACGACTATAGAGGCATGAAGATATCATCATTGGTGATGGTAATGGAATCCCTATTACTCATACTAGTACCATAATATTTAATTCATACACCATCACTTTTATATTCGATGATATTCTGTATGCACCTCACGTTAAAATGAATTTCATTTCTATTTCTTAATTTTGTAAACAAAATAATATCTCAATTAAATATTTTCTTGACTCCTTTCTTGTAAAGGATTTGAGCATAGGAGCATTCTTGGTATGAGACCAAAATAAAGACAACATTTATGAGTGATCGTCAGCTTCACAAATCACCTAGCTAATCACTCTTTCTTCAATTGCTGCTCCCATTGATGTGTAGCATCATCATCTTGGTCATCCTCTTTCTCTATTCAACAATATCTATTTTCTTATTATTCTCTTCTAACTTTCAAAACTAATAGCATTATAAATTATTGTGATGCTTGTCTTAGCAATAAAAGTCATACATTACATTTTAAAATGTCTTCTTTATCTCATTCTAAACTATTTAAAATTATTTACACTGATGTCTAGGGACCTGCCCCAACCAATTCTTTTGATAATTTTAGATTTTATGTTATTTACGTAGATTATTTTACTAAGTATATATGATTATATCATCTCAAACACAAATGAAGTCTTGATAGCCTTTACCAACTTTAGAAAATTGGTCGAGAACTTCTTCTAGCCTATAATTAAAATAGTTTACTTTGATAATGGAGGTGAATATCAAATCCTAAAAACATCTCTCTCATCTTGTGGTATACAATACCTCAAGTCACCATCACACACTCCTCAATTAGTTGGCTCTGCTGAATAAAACATTGATAAATTGTTAAAATTGATCTCACCCTTCTACACCAAGCTTCTATGTCACCAATCTTTTGGTCAACAGCTTTCAAACTACAGTCTACCTCATTAATCGCATGCTCACTCCAGTCCTACAACATCAGTCACTATTTTAAAAACTATTTCACAAAATCTCAAACCTTCAAAAACTCAAAGTATTTGATTGTTTATGTTATTCATGAATACACTCATATGCTTTACATAAGATAACACCAAGATCTAAGCCTTACATCTTCATAGGATACTCTTTTTGATATAATATTTTTTGATGTTATGATTCTCAAACTCAAAAAGTCTTCATATCACACCATGTCATTTTTATCAAGTCTATCTTGTCCTTCCAAAAGCATAGATCTTCAGTCATACGAGCCACTCCAACAACTATACATCACTAGAGTACACCTCAAACCCCCCCCCCCCTCAACAAACCTCTCGTCATGCCATCTAATACTTCCCATCAAGAAATACATTCCCTTATTACTCTAGTTTAGTAGCTCCCCATTCCCTCTACTACTCTACTTACTTCTTCACAAATTCACCTTACAATGGCTGATGAAGCAATACCCTCGGAACCATAACTAATGTCTTTGTCTTCTCCTCGACCCAGTGACACCGAAGTATCTCAGTTTGATCAAGTTCGTGTCAATGACTCTCCACCAATACCTATACCTACAACACAACATAACAATCCCATTACACTTGGATATCTTATGACACCACGCTCCAAAAGTGACATTTTCAAACTGTATCAAGTCCTTGACCTTCATGCTGTCATAAACTTTCCGCATGAGCCCATTAAACTCACCACCATCACTAAAGCTCAAAAATCTTCACACCGGTGCAAAGCCGTGTGTGAAGATTAGGATGCCCTACTCCATAATTCCACATGGACCCTTGTACTATTTCATCATATATAAAATATTATCAAGTGTAAGTGGGTATTTCGAATTAAGATGAACTCAAATGGATCTGTTGCTAGATATAAAGCGACTCTAGTGGCTAAATTATTTCATTAATGATATGGTGTTCACTTTATAGAAATATTTAGTTATGTTATTAAACTGATAATAATTTGACTTATCCTAAGTTTGGTTATCATAAAAGATTGACACATACAAGATGTTAACAATATTTCTCATGATAAATAAATTCTATCCCTCTATAAATAACTGCTCACTTTAATACCATCTCCTATGGCTTCCTTTGTGGGGCAGCACTTCTTCCTAACCTTCCTTCTGTTCGCCATCTCCTCTTCCCCTCATGCTGAAGCTACAATAGTAACGGTGACGCTCACTACAATGCTGATGGTTTCTCTTCGAGCTTCCCCAACACTAAACCCAATGAGAAGTATGGAAGCTATAAGAACAAGAGGTGCTTCTACGATGAGCAATACCAGGTTTCTGGAGAATGAGATGTGCTTCTACGACATTGATGTTGAAATGAGATAGGGAGCGTATGTTGGTATTGGTGTACGTGGTGACTATAACCATGGCTATGGAGCTTATAATGTTATAAATTGTTCAAATTAGAAAGAAAAAAGAATTTCTTTTCAAAAGATTTATTTGAAAAGGTGTTTTCTTTTATTTTTTGGTAGTTATTTTTTATCTTTTGAGAAATTAGTTAATTTTCAAAGGTTGTGTTTTTGAGAAAATATCTATAAATAGGTATTTGAGAGTAAATTACAAAGATAACTCTTCCATGCTCTTCTTCTTTACTCTCCAAGTGATTGAGTTAGACATTCTCTAATTCCTCTCTGAAGATTTTTTATTGTTTGCTCAATATAGATCTTCTAAAGGCTTGTCATATCCACTAAAACTATTTGCATCAAACCCATAGCAATCTTATTGAGAAGAGGATGCAAATATCGATTTTAGAAAAATGTTTATACACGTTTCAAGCCTAAATATCTTTCCTAAAGTATTCTTGATCTTGTGTTTGTTATTTGTTTCCATAGTGTTTTTTATCCTCTTCTTTGTCATATCTTTTTCCCAACAATCTAAAAACAATAGTTGGTGAGTTTATACAAATTCACTATGGAGGATACAAATACCATCAAATTATTGAATCAAGATTTTGTTCGTTTGGATCGTTTTGATGGAACAAATTTTACCTGTTGGCAAGACACGATGAAGTTCATGTTGACTGCTTTGAAGATCTTCTATGTGCTTGATCCAAATCTTCAACCAATTCCTGATCCAACCGATAATGACACCGATAAAATCAAGGGTGAACAAAAGAAAAGAAATGAAGATGAAGTCATGTGTAGAGGACACATTCTCAATGCTCCTTCGGACTGGCTTTATGATCTTTATACGGTGGAACCATCTGCAAAAGCAATTTGGAATGCTTTGAAATTCAAATATCATGCCGAGGAAGAAGGTACAAAGAAATTTTTAATTTCTAAATATTTTGATTACAAGTTTGTGGATGGCAAGCCAATCGTGGCACAAGTGCATAAGTTGCAGGTCATTGTTAATCAATTGAAGGCTGAAAAAATTGAACTTCTTGAACCTTTTCAAGTAGGGGCTGTAATAGCCAAGTTGCCTTCATCTTGGAAAGGGTATAGGAAGAAGATTTTGCATGACTCCAAGGATATCATTTTGGAGCAAATTCAAAAATATCTTCGAATCAAGGAGGAGAGACAAGAGCGAGAACTCTTTTTGCAATATAAAAGCAAATGTTGTGAATCAGCCTAAGAATTCCAACAAAAGCAAACAAAACAAGGAGAATCATTTTGGCTCCAAAAGGGATCAAAGAAAATTTAAGAAGCCAAAGAGTGGAGGCTATTTTGTTTGTGGAAAACCTGGTCATTTTGCTAGGGATTACATATTTAAAAAAGGCTAGAAACCAAAAGTCAACTCCATTGAGGGAGATGATAATATAATCGCTACGGTGAGCGAAGTGAATGCCATATTTGGCAAGGTTTTTGGTTGATGGTATGATACTTGTGCTACCGTCCATATTTGCTATGATAAGGGACTCTTCAAGACTTACAAAGAAGTCACAGAAGGGCAAGAGATTCAAATGGAAAATGAAGTTCGTTCTTAGGTGATTAGCAAGGGAAATGTGGAACTCACTTTCACTTCAGGTAAGAAAGTCACTCTTACTAATGTTCTTCATGTACTAGATATGAGTAGAAATTTAGTGAGTGGGAATCTCCTTGGCAAACATGGAATTAAATCTGTATTTGAATCCGAGAAGTTAATTCTATCCCGTAATGGAACTTTTGTTAGAAAAGGCTATTCGGTTGAGGAAATGGTCAAATTATCTATTATTGACAATGATTCTAAAGTTAATAAAGATGTTGCTTCTATTTATATTATTAATTCTTATTCATCATGGCATGATAGATTAGCACATATTGGAATTAGCATGATTAGAAGAATGGTTAAGTGTGGCTTAATAAATTATCATTTTGATGATCTTAATAAATATGAAATTTGTGTTAAATCAAAGATGATGATGAAGAAACCCTTCAAAAGTGTTGAAAGATATACTAATTTGTTAGATTTAATACATTCTAATATATGTGAATTAAATGACATATTAACGAGAGGAGGTAATAGATATTTTATTACTTTTATAGATGATATGTCTAGATTTATATATGTGTACTTATTGAAACATAAAAATGATGCTTTTAATGCTTTTAAGGCATATAAAGCAGAAGTTGAAAATCAATTGGGGAAGAAAATTAAAGCTTTAAGAAGTGATAGAGGAGGAGAATACTTTTCTAATGAATTTAACTTGTTTTGTGAACAACATGGCATAATTCATGAATGTTCAGCACCTAGAACACCTGAGCAAAATGAATTAGAAGAAAAAAAAATAGAACTTATTTAGAGATGATTAATGCTATGTTGTTGCATGCTAAATTATCTTATAATTTATGGAGAGAAGCTTTATTGGCTGTATGTTATATCTTAAATAGAATTTCCTCTAAAAAGAATAAGATCTCCCCATATGAGTAATGGAAAGGAAGACAATCTAACATTGGTTATTTTAAAATGTGGGGGTGTCTTGCATATTGTAAAAATAATGATCCTCAATGGACAAAATTGAGACATAGAGGAATCAAATATGCATTTATAGGCTATGCCTCAAATAGCAAAGCATATAGACTTCTTAAGTTGGAGTCTAATATCATAATAGAATCTCAAGATATGGAGTTCTTTGAACATTTATTGACTTCTAGTAATAATGTTCATCCTTCAACTAGTGAAGAGTCACTAGTGAAGAAATCTCAAAAGGTTGGTGAGCAACCTAAAATTCCTTTGATTGGACATCAATCAAGTTCACAAGAGGTTTGAGAGCAATCTTATGAATTAAGGGGAAGCACTAATGTACGAAAAGCAAAAACATTAAGATCAGGTGAGATTGATTCTCAAAGTATTTTGTTTTACCTTGTAGAAGGAACTAATGACAGAGTATTAAAAATAATTCCTCTTGTTTTACAAGTGGAAGATGATCCTAAAACATTTAAAGAAGCTATGACTTCTCATGATGCTGCTTTTTGGAAAGATGCTATTAATGATGAGATGAATTCTATTATGTCAAACCATACTTGGGAACTTGTCGATTTACCTTTTACCTCAAAACCTATTAATTGTAGATAGATATTTTGTAGAAAGTATAATACAAATGATACTCTCCAAATGTTCAAAGTAAGGTTAGTTGCTAAAGGATTTCGACAAAAGGAAGGAATAGATTATTTTGACACATATGCTCCTGTGGCTAGAATCATATATATTAGAATTATTTTTGCTTTAGCATCAATTTTTGATATTTATGTTCATCAAATGGATGTCAAAACGATATTTCTAAATGGAGACCTCGATGAAGAGGTATATATGGAACAACCCGAAGGTTTTGTTCTACCGGGAAATGAACATAAAGTGTGTAAACTTATTAAGTCATTGTATGGTTTAAAGCAGGCTCCAAAACAAATGGCATGAGAAATTTGATGCAATAATTCTTTCTAATGGATTTGTTCATAATATTACAGATAAATGTGTTTATCTCAAAACTTGTGATGACTATATGGTGATAGTTTGCTTTTATATTGATGATATGTTAATAGTGAGCAACAACATGAAAGGTATTGTAAAAACAAAGAGGTTTCTATCTTCAACATTTAAGATGAAAGATCTTGGGCAAGTTGATACCATACTAGGTATCAAGATAAAAAGAAATAGTGGGGGATATGTTTTAAGTCAAACTCATTACATAAAGAAAGTATTGGAGAAATTCAGTCACTTAAAAATCAAAGAAGCAAATACCCCATTTGACCCAAGTATCAAATTAATCAAGAATGTTGGAAGAATAGTGGCTCAATTAGAATATTTAAGTGCTATAGGAAGTCTTATGTATGTAACGCAGTGCACAAGACCTGATATAGCATTTATAGTTAGTAAATTGAGTATATTTACTAGCAATCCAAATGTAGAGCATTGGAAGGCTATTGAAAGAGTTCTTGGGTACCTTAAACGAACCAAAAATTATGGCCTACAATACTCAAAATTTTCTGCTATTTTAGAAGGATATATTGATGCAAGTTAGATATCAAGTTTTGGAGATAACAAATCCACTACTGGTTGAGTGTTCACCTTGGGAGGTGGCGCTGTTTCTTGGAAGAGCAAGAAACAAACGTGTATAACTCACTCAACTATGGAATCAAAATTTGTTGCTCTAGCAGATGCAGGAAATGAGGCTGAATGGTTGAGGGACTTTCTATTAGAAATTCCATTGACTTCTAAGAGTGTGAATTCAATTTCTATACTTTGCGATAGTCAAGCCACTTTAGCTCGTGCGTATAGTGAAATATATAATGGAAAGTCAAGACATATAAGTCTTCGACATGATTATGTGAGGAAATTAATCAAGAGTGAGATTATTTCACTCACATTTGTGAAAACAAGTGAGAATTTGGCTGATCCATTCACCAAACCTCTTACAAGAGAAGTTGTAAGATCAACATCAAAATGGATGGGGCTAAAACTCCTTGAATAAAAGATCCACTAATGATAACAAACCTACTCAACATTATGAAATGAGTAATGAAGAGTTCAAAGGGTAAGAACAAGTCATTGATATGTGGAGTGGTTCAGCACTTTGAAATATTTTATGAGTCTCATCTAAAGATGTTAAAGTGCTGGTTGTCACCGAATGAGGGTTGAGTTAATTATACTCTTAATGAAGTTCAGTCAAGTTAGGACAAGTATCTCAAAGAGTGATAAAGATACTATAAGAACTTCACCTATATGAACTTAGAAGTGGTGCTGCTTCGATTGAGAGTTGGAGTTTCTCTCATAAAAGTTCATAAACTTGGATGAGCCCAAGGCCATATTAGGACTAATCAAGATTTTATGAGGAATATGAGAATGTTGTATTTATGTGTGTGGTATCACTGGTGTTATCATGACGAATAACAAATTCAAAGCTTTTATGCTATTTGGGATTTCGACTTCACTTTGTGATGCTTAAACTAATGTAATATTCAAATCGAAAGATATATTACTTTATTCATAAATATTATTTAATCACTTGGAGAAAATTTTAAATTTGAATAAGTGGGGGATTGTTATAAATTATTCAAATTAAAAAGAAAAAAGAATTTTTTTTCAAAAGATTTATTTGAAAAGGTGTTTTCTTTTATATTTTGGTAGTTATTTTTTAAAGGTCGTGTCTTTTGAGAAAATAGTTAATTTTTAAAGATTATGTCTTTTGAAAAATATCTATAAATAGGTATTTGAGGGTAAATTACAAAGACAACTCTTTCATTCTCTTCTTCTTTACTCTCCAAGAGATTGAGTTAGACATTCTCTAATTCCTCTATGAAGATTCTTTATTGTTTGCTCAATATAGATCCACTAAAACTATTTGCATCAAACTCATATCAATCTTATCGAGAAGAGAGTACAAATATCGATTTTAAAAAAATGTTTATACACATTTCAAGCTTAAATATCTTTCCTAAAGTATTCTTAATCTTGTATTTGTTATTTGTTTCCATAATATTTTTTATCCTCTTCTTTATCGTATCTTTTTCCCAACATATAATTGGGTGATGGGTTCCGTGTAAATGGAGTGTTCACTACTGCTCTTTCTTTCACTCGCATGCATTTCCGTGTTTGGTGATGCCAACCAAAATATCTGTCAAGCGTATGGGTAAAGCAAAAATTAATAATAGAAGGGAAAAAATTTTAATATTGCGTTTGCCGGGAGTCGAACCCGGGTCTATTGCTTGGAAGGCAATTATCCTAACCGTTGGACTACAAACGCGGTCTATATCTTATTACAATGACGATATATATATCGTTTGGCTCATTTGGAGGTTGAGAATATTATACGACCACAACCTCGGCGTCCAATTCAACACCGAAATAAGTCTCCATTATTAATTAATACTTGCATTATATTCAATTATCAAGTGATTCATTGTTTATATATATATATATAATTGTTTTGGATCTATAAGACCGATGATTGATAAATTAAATGTGAGGATATCATCGTTTCAACTAAATTGGTTTTGTATAGAAACATTCATGTCATAGTCCAAAATAAATAAATAAATACCTATCAAACGAATGTGGTAACGCAAAAATTGATACTAAAAGGAAAATAAAAAATCATTACTGCGTTTGCCGGGAGTCGAACCCGGGTCGATTGCTTGGAAGACTACAAACGCTTAACGTATTTGTTATTGCAAGACAAATATACAAACATTATCAGCAGGTCACCACCATTTCAACACAATACTACTAAGGAGAGTAAATGATGGTTTTGCGTGCTAAATAATTTGATCATGTGTTGTCAAGAAAGATGTTCAATTGCCTCGTTAGAGGGGTTCACATGTAACCTACTCAACACATACTTATATATAACACTAATTAAACAATAGTTTAATATTGATTTGGTAAGCCTTTCATGCAGCAACATGTGAGACCACATAGGAGAAACGGTCTTAGGATGAATGAAATAAGCCAATCTAATATGAATAAGCTCTCCATATAGCCAAAGAGTTTTATCCTTCTTGTCAATTTGATATGAATAAGTCTTATCCTTATTTGATATGAATAAGCTCTCCACTTAGCCAAAGAGTCATATCCTTCACAACATGCTCCAAAAGTGATATTTGTTGAATCTCGTATTTTGATGATGAAACTACTTGATATATGTTTATGATTTAATCTGCGTTTTGAGTGACGCAGGATGCTTCGATCAGGATGAGACAATTAAAGCAGGAAAATCATGTTGTGCCGAAGGAACATGTCAGAAGATTGGACGTCGGGCCGGTGGATCGGTCGGCGTATCGACAGAAGGCTTCGGGCCGTGGACTCGGGCATCGGGCCAAGAAGAGCGGGTATTGTGCCAAGGATATCGGAGTTGCGGAGTCAACTGGCCGATTGGGCAATAGGCTGCACGAGAGGACGATGCGCCGAAGAATCGGACGAAGCGTCGAGGGACCAATGACATGTCGGACAACTTGGTTAATTGCTTAGGATTAATTGTCTCGATTGAAGTTTTGTTTTGTTGTGCAGGATTAACTATGATAACAATGAAGACATAAAGTGAAACAAAGTGTCGGAGTCAAGCGCGAAGGATTTGTTGCGAGTTCGAGAGTTCGACGGAAGTCCGAAGGTTCGTCGGGAATGCTACCGGAACTAGCCGAGAATGAGTTGGGAGCTTGCCGAAGGGTTTTTCGGAAGCTCGCCGGAAGGTTCGTTGGAAGTTCACGGAGCTCGCCGAGAAAGAGCGGAGCTTGCCGACGAAGCTCGTTGGAACTCGCTAAGATCAAATCGTGAAGTCTAGGAGCTTGCCGGGAGTCCGCAGAATGGTTTCCGAGAGTTCATCGGAAGACCGCCGGAAGTTTGCCGGAAGCTCGCTAGAAGAAGTCTTGACTTGCGGACTTTGTAATAGCTTAGAAAATGTCTTTAAATTCATAGTTAGCACGTTAATTAGGGTTAGGATTATGTGTTAATCCTATAACCCAAGTAGGGGCCAATTAGGCCCAAGTTCGGACTGGTTTGGACCAAGTTTGGAGCCAAACCAAGTGAGCTGGAATAGTGAAAGAGGTGCCACCGCCAGGGTTGGAGGTAGCACCGCCCAGGGCTGTGAGGTTGGGAGGTGCAACCGCCCCAGCCAGGAGGTGCAACCGCCAGGGCTGCGAGGCTGGGAGGTGCAACCGCCCCAGCCAAGAGGTGCAACCTCCTCTGTCAAGAGGTAGCACCGCCAGAGCTCAAGTTTCGAGCTCTGCCAGGCGATGCAACCACCGAGCTCAGTCTTCGAGCTCTGGCAGAGAGGTGCATCAGCCTGAGCTCAGTCTCGAGCTCTGGCAGGTGATGCAACCACCGAGCTCAGTCTTCGAGCTCTGGCAGAGAGGTGCATCAGCCTGAGCTCAGTTTCGAGCTCTGCCAGGTGATGCAACCACTAAGCTTAGTTTCGAGCTCTGCCAGGTGATGCAACCACCGAGCTCAGTCTTCGAGCTCTGCCAGGTGATGCAACCATCGAGCTCAGTCTTCGAGCTCTGGCAGAGAGGAGCAATCGCCTGAGCTCAGTCTTCGAGCTCTGCCAGGCGGTGCCACCTCTCCAGTCAAGAGGTGCAACCGCCTGATCCCAGAATTCTGGGATTTGATCGATTTGATCGTTTTGAGCTCGAATTTTGAATTGGGTTGGGGCCTATAAATACCCCACCCATTCAGCACTGAAAAGAAAAAGACCTACACCGAAATCTTGATCTTTTCTGTGATTCTAAGAGCTCAAAAGTGTTGTAAAGCCTTTAAGTTTCCTCCTTCTGTTCTTCAAGTTTTCAGTTGTAGAGTGAGGAGAGAAAGGTCTGTAAAGGTTGTCTCCTGAGCCTGTCAAAAGGAGAGAAACTGTAAAAGGGCAGTTAGCCTTCGCCCATTGAAGGAAGGCACCTAGTTGACGTCGGCAACCTCGTCGGTGGAGGAAGCCAAAAGTGGAGTAGGTCAAGGCTGACCGAACCACTCTAAATCTCTGGTTTGCGTTTATTCTCGAGCACTTTATCATTACTGCAAACCTCCTTCATTACTACTGCTCTCTGCGCTTTCACGAACAAGTTCTAAGTGCTGTTCTTCCGAATCTGCATTCAGACGTAAATTCGTATTTTCATACATTACAGTTTACGTTTACGTTTGATTCTGCAGAACTGTCTTCCGTGCTTTTACGAACGAGCTTCTTTGCAGTTTACCCTTACATTTTGATCCTATTGATAACTGCAAACTCTCATCTACAATTTTACGAACGAGTTTCAACATTTAGACGTAAAACTGCATTCAGACGTAAATCGGCTTTCCTCGCACAATCATCAGATCTCAGTTTACGTTTATGTCTTGATTTCAACTGCATACTGCTTTCTGCGAGTATACAAACGAGTTTCAAAGTTTAGACGTAAATCTACGTCTAGACGTAAAACTGCGTTTAGACGTAAATCTGCGTTTAGACGTAAAACTGCGTTTAGACGTAAATCTACGTTTAGACGTAAATCTGAGTTTAGACGTAAATCTGAGTTTAGACGTAAATCTGCGTTTAGACGTAAATCTGCGTTTAGACGTAAATCTGCGTTTAGACGTAAAACTGCGTTTAGACGTAAATCTGAGTTTAGACGTAAACTGCGCTTAGACGCAAAACTGCGCTTAGACGCAATCTGCGCTTAGACGCAAACTGCACTTAGATACAAACTGAGAATTTGCTTTTGCATCATAATAGTTTTTGAACGAACGCAGCTTTTGGTTTTTAATCGCTGTAAGATTTCCGCTGCACTAATTCACCCCCCCCCCCCTCTTAGTGCTCTCGATCCTAACAATATTTTCAAACCACATCAAGTTATTGACCTTCATGCTATCATAAACTCTCCATTTGAGCCCATTGAATCCACCACCATCACTAAAGTCCAAAAATCTCTATATTAGTGTAAAGCCATATGTGAAGAATAGGATGCCCTACTCCATAATTCCATATTGACCCTTATATAATTTCATCATATACAAAATATTATCAGGTGTACATAATTCTTTCGAATTAAGAGGAACCCAAATAGATCTATTGCCATATATAAAATACGTCTAGTGGCTAAATGATTTCATCAATGACTCTTGGTGTTGACTTTACAAAAACATTCAGTCCCATTGTTAAATTGATAATAATTCGACTTGTCCTAAGTTTGGCCATCATAAAAAGTTGACACATACGACAATTGGATATTAACAATGCTTTCTTATAAGGGACTCTAACTAAAGATGTCTTTATGCAGCAACCTCCTAGCTTCATCCATTCTCTATATCCAAGTCATGCTTGTAAACTCCAAAAAGCTATTTATAGATTCCGTCAAGCTCCAAGAGCCTGGTACATCAAACTTGGCTCATTTTTGGCATCTACTAGCTTCATTAACTCTAAGTTTTATATTTCGTTATTTCTATGACAATAAAATGGAAGTACAATATATTTACTAGTATATGTGGATGACATTGTCATTACAAACAATAATCCTGTGGAGATCAAGGAATTTCTCAAATAGTTGGCAGATCGATTCTCCATCAAGAATCTAGGAATCTTAAGCTACTTTTTGAGAGTGGAAGCAAAATACACGTCTTTAGGACTCTTTCTATCTCAAATATGCAGAATGCCAACGAGGTTACTGCTTCACTCTCTACTATTGAATCACTCAAATTATATGATGGTAGTTCTATTATGGATCCTATACGATACCGACAAGTACTCGACTTCTTATAATGCTTATCTTTTACACGTCTACACATCTCGTTTGCATCAATAAATTATCATAATTCATGCATCAACCATCCACTATACATTGGTCTGTAGTAAAACAAATCCTGTGATATTTCAAAGGGACTCTCAATTATGGACTTCTTCATAAATACTCATCATTTCATCTCCATGCTTTTGTTGATATTCATTGAGTAGGAAACTTTGATGATATAATATCTAGGTCAGGGTATATTGTCTTGTCTTCCTAAGAGCAAATCCAATCAGTTAAAGTTCTAAGAAGCCGAAAACAATCGCAAGATCTATAATAGAAGCTGAATACCGGGTCATCGCTACCACTACTGTAGAACTCAACTAGGTCACTAATATGCCACAAGAACTTAACATCAGTTCTACCTCCACTCATACAATATATTATAATAACATCAGAGCCACCTACCTATGTGTCAATCCAATGTTTCACTCATGCATGAAACACATTGTCATCGACTCCATTTCATCTAAGATTAAGTTGTCAAACATCATATCCCTAATCAACTAGCAGAGTCTCTCACAAAATCTCTCGCCCACAAAATATTTTTATTGCATCGGTTCAAGATTATCATTCTTGACAAAAGCTTAATCTCGTTACGAGGACATGATAGAAGATAAGAATTTTTAACTAATTAAAAAAATATTTTTTAACATACTAGTCATGATAGAGAAAATCTCTCCCTCTACCTTTATAAATTACAGCTCACTTTACATATCCCTAATCAACTAGCAGAGTCTCTCACAAAATCTCTCGCCCACAAAACATTTTTATTGCATCGGTTCAAGATTATCATTCTTGACAAAAGCTTAATCTCGTTACGAGGACATGATAGAAGATAAGAATTTTTAACTAATTAAAAAAATATGTTTTAACATACTAGTCATGATAGAGAAAATCTCTCCCTCTACCTTTATAAATTACAGCTCACTTTAATAAAATTTATCCATTTTCTTCATCATATTTTCTTGGTCGCATCCTTCATCAATTTTGCAATTAGTAGTTTGGTTTGTTAAAGAGTCTATTGCCTTTCTTCTCTTGCCTAATAATAATAATAGGGTTTTAGGAGTTCTATTTAAGGTTCCTCTAAGTCAAAGAACAACTCAAAGTCTTCGGGCACTGTTTCCCCCTTTCCCCCTCGATCTCCGCATGAACATTCGGCCAGGAGATGGATATCATAAAACCAGTGGAAGTCTCTAACAGAGGCTGTCCCCAACGAAACAGTCGTCGTCCCCGAGGAGACTTGGCAAGCAGATGTATGGCTGAAGCTACAACAGTAACGGTGACGCTCACTACGATGCTGATGGTTTCTCTTCGAGCTTCCCCAACACCAAACCCAATGAGAAGTATGGAAGCTATAAGAACAAGAGGTGCTTCTACGATGAGCGATACCAGGTTTCTGGAGAACGAGAGGTGCTTCTACGACGTTGATGCTGAAAGGAGATAGGGAGCGTACGCTGGTATTAGTGTACGTGGTGACGATAACCATGGTTATGGAGCATATAATTGCAGGGGAAACAACAGAGTATGTTATGGGTTTTACGTAAATGGAGTGTTCGCTGCTGCTCTTTCTTTCACCCGCATGCTATGGGTAAAGCAAAAAATAATAATAGAAGGGAAAAAAATATATTATTATTGCGTTTGCCGGGAGTCGAACCCGGGTCTATTGCTTGGAAGGCAATTATCCTAACCGTTGGACTACAAACGCTTAATGTAATTGTTCTTGCAAGACAAATATACAAACATTATAAGAAGGTCAATCAATATACTGTTAAGGGGAGTAAATGATGGTTTTGCGTGCTAAATAATTTGATCATGTGTTGTCAAGAAAGATGTTCAATTGCCTCGTTAGAGGGGTTCACATGTAACCTACTCAACACATTCTTATGTATAACACTAATTAAATAATAGTTTAATATTGATTTGGTAAGCCTATACTCTCTCTATAGCGTAAGAATCTTATCCTTCTTATTCTTGTCCTTTTGTAGGGTATCTAAGTACATGTATTTTTTATGATATATGATATAGAAGTATATGTGCTTGCTATGACGTATAATTGTATGTGTGACATACAATTATATATTATGACCTACGATGTGATAATACATATATATGTTATAACGTACACCGTGATAGTGCACATATATATTTTATGATATGCAATATGAAAGTACATATATATTTTATGATATGAAGTATAGAAGTTCATTGATGTGCTATGATTCCTACTTGTGCACATATGCATTATGAGATACTTGGATATAGAATTTGATATTTTTATTTGCATATGTTATGTTATAAGATAAGGTGTTTATCATTAAATATTATATATTTTATAAATTTAATATATTATAATTATAATATAATATATACTTACCTAAATAAAATTATAATAACTTATACTTACTGAGTTATTACTCATCAGTTAAGGATATTAAGACCCCACCCAAGTAATGGGTAGGGACATAAGTACGTACGTGAGATTTACAAACAATTTTGTGTTTATAAATTTTAGACATGTGTATGTATTTTCTTTTGGTTAAATATTATAATTATGTACAAGTCTCAAACACTAGTAAATATAAGAGAAACCCTATCGTTTTATTTAACAAGTTAGCATGTTTTAGGATTATCATTTTTCACTATACTCTTGTTGATCATAATAATAAATTAAAATGTGCATCCTGCTTTAGTAATACATATATGGTATATATGAAACTAAGAGTAAGGTATTATAAGTTGGTTAATAGTAATATTAATGCATATAGTAGCTAGGACTTAGCTTTTCTCAAGATGATTCAATGCAATAGATGGATCGATAGTCTTCCGAGAAAATGTGGATAGCTGAGATGAAACCCCACAACTCCCCAGGTCTAGAAAAGAGGAGACAATGTAGCCATCAACACAAGGACATGAGTAAGAATGATAAGCTCTTTAGGATTATTCGGTATCTCAATGAGATTTGCAGAAGTCATCATGTCAAAGATATGCCTTGACACCATAAGCAACTATCCAAGGGAAACACCACCTCGCGTAGGAAAAATCTTGACACTAAAATCATAATAACATAGCTTAACATCATCTTTACATCCTAGAGCAATTGATGTCATAGGAGGCATGTGCACGACATGTAACTCTACCTCTGGTCTAAGGTGGATAAGATTAGGATGATGATCCTCGACCACCAACTACTATTGTAAAACCTATCTTCAATAGATATGGATTTAAGGACTAAAAATGTCTCCATCCCCTATGGTAGGAGTAATTGGTAAAGAAAAGAGCTCTGGACCCGGTAAGAGGGTTGCTCCACTCTTGACCAAGATTGCTCCAAACTCGATGAAATTGTAGAATCAATAAAAATAGATGATTATATAATTAAGACATAAGGATTAGAATAAGAATAATAACTAATTAAATCATATTTAAAATAAATAAGCAACAACATAAAAGATACCCTGAAAGTGGTTTCCAAGCCAAATATACTGTGTACAAACTTACCTCTCTTAAAAAAAGGTCATCCTACAATGCGTAAAATAAAATAATATTCTCAATATTCAATGGGAAGTCTAATCATTTATACCCATATCAAAGTAATTTTTATCATCTTAATAAGGAGTTGAACATTATGTCACTATGGAGAGATAGCTAGAGGACTTCTCGTCGAATGGTTCAAGGCCCTCGACGAGGATTCATACAATGTATGATTCTAATGAGAAATGAAAAAGAAAATAACATCGAGCCAAATAAGAAATTAAAAGGGAAAGATAATATTTTTATAGGCTAGAAATAATCAATTTGAGAAAGTCCAACGGAAAAAAAAAGGATAAAAACAATAACTAAAAATGCTGAAAGACTAATGTTTACAAAGGTCCTCAAAAAGACTTTGCATTAAACTCCATGAAATCCTCAAACAAATCATAAATTTGATTAAACATGAAAGAAGACAACAAAGAATTCGAAGAAAATCTAAATCGAAAATAAAAAAATTATTTAACACAAGAAATTGGAGAAAAGAGCGAAGACATCCTCTCCCAATGATTTACCTTCCATGCTACTATAGAAGATCTCTAACACCCTCGTCCAAGTCATTGAAGACTATAAATTATAAAATATATTAAGGTGAAATATATATATATATATATATATATATATATTATATCACTTGATAATTGAATATAATTCAAGTATTAATAAATAATGGAGACGTATTTTGGTGTTGAATTGGACGCCGAGATAATATTCTCAACCTGCAAATGAGCCAAAGGATATCGCGGCATCGTGCTAAGTTATTAGTTACTTATATACTATAAATAACAGTAACACAGCCGCGTTTGTAGTCCAACGGTTAGGATAATTGCCTTCCAAGCAATAGACCCGGGTTCGACTCCCGGCAAACGCATTAATAATATATATATATTTCCTTTTTATTATTAATTTTTGCATTACCCATACGATTGATAGATATTTTGGTTGGCATCACCAAACACGGAAATGCATGCGAGTGAAAGAAAGAACAGCAGCGAACACTCCATTTGCTCCGTTGGGTCGCTCATGGAACGTACTCCTCGCCTTCTTGGTTGCCCTCGTACCTGTTTCCCTCGCTGTTATATGCTCCATAACCATGGTGATCGCCACCACCTACGCCAATACCAGCATATGCTCCGTATCCCCTCTCAGCATTAACGTCGTAGAAGTACCTGCCGTTCTCCAGAAACCTGGTGTCGCTCATTCCATATTGATCCTTCCTGTAACCGTAGTTTGGGCGGTACATTGATTCCCTGTTCTTATAGGTTCCATACTTCGCATTGGGTTTGGTGTTGGGGAAGCTCGTAGAGAAACCATCAGCGTCGTAGTAGTGAGCGTCCCCGTTGCTGTTGTGACCGTAGCCATACGTCTCCTTGCCAAGTCTCGCTGCCTTCTCGACTTGAACAGCCGGCGTCTCCTCGGGGACGACGACTGTTTCGTTGGGGACCTCCTCCCGCGTGACCTTGCTGAAGGCCCGACTCTCTCTCGCGTGGACACGAGGGGAAAAGACGGCGAACAGGAGGAGGAAGGTTAGCAACGAGTGCCCTACGACGGAAGCCATGGGAGGAAGGAGGTAGAGATGGCGAACTGGGGACGTAGCTTCGGGTGTAATTTATAGGAAGAGACAGACGGGCACTGGCTTTCTGGTGTCTATCTCCTGCCGCATGTTCATGCGGAGATTGAGGGGGGAATGACGGGAACAGTGCCCAAAGACTTTTGGCTGTTTGCTGGCTAAGAGCAACCTTCAATAGAGATGTGGATAGGAAGCAAGAGAGATGTGGCCTACTTGATTGTTCCTCGGTGGCGTACAGCTCTGTAAGGTTTTGCTGAAGCCACTGCCAATGATATTGAAGTCGGACCAGCACTTTGTGGCATCAACGGCGTTGATACCGGAGGACATATATGGCTGGGTAGTTGGTTGCCAGAGAATCAGTATTCAAGGCACTTTCAATAGAAAAAATAATATTAATGTAAAATTTGATCATCCTATCTGAATGTAAATTTAGAGTCATCCAATGTTCATTCCATGTCAATTGCAGATCGATCTCAATCGACACCATAATCATCCAACCAATGACTTTGAATATCATTGAGAAAAATTGGATATGAGTATACCTGAGAAGCACCTTTTATAGTGAATTCATTACATCTGGTGAAACACCATTAAAATTTCCAGATGCACTTCAATCCGAGTGCATGTGTTCCTGGTAGTAACAAGTTCCTCATTGTGGTACCTAAATGAACAAGAGAAGCTAATTTTTGCACCTAATTCTCAAATAAGTTACAGATTTGCAAGTGTAGATCTCAGGCATCTATGATCTGGTTTCAGTAAAATCACCAACAAAATCTACATCTTAGGTCCTGGCAAAAGAATGTATACATAAATTCGTATGGCGTGTAGTTTTCCTTCAATGAATTTAAAGAGTTATTGGTGGAAATATGGTGATATCTCATATCGTGTGAAAAGAACAGTTCTACTCTGCAACCTTGTTGCCACCTTGTGCATTTATGAGTTGCATCTGTACATCTTGAGAAACAGAGGAGTGCTCCAAATATTCCATGGTGAAATTCACCTTTGCCCTATTGAACCACCAGTAGTGTAAGACAATCACAAGCACACAAACTTCTGATAGCATTCTTCATAACTAGTCCAGGAAATTGGATACTTACCTGTGTCGTGGAGTGTAGGGCTGTAGAGCATCCAAACATGTCGCTTGGAGGTACCTGAAAGTCGAAAAGTTCTTTCTTCAGCCAGCAATTTTGAGGTCAGAATGAAGGTTTAATTTGTTCCGATAAATGTACGAAGAACATCATTGCAGATATTTTTATTTTGTGATGACTCAAATTATGATTGCCTCAAGTAATCTATTTGCAGATCTCAAATAATCTAGCATGTAGATTTAATTTAATCTAAGCATAAACAGAAACTATATAAAATAGGACTTGATTTTGACCCAGTTACTGACCAGGTCGCATCAATATGCAATTTCTACATGTTAGCAGATCATTCAGAGAAGATTGGAATGTACATACATGAGCGACAACCACAGTTACTGACCAGGTCGCATCAATATGCAATTTCTACATGTTGGCAGATCATTCAGAGGAGAAGATTGGAATGTAAATACATGAGCGACAACCACAGTTACTGACCAGGTCGCATCAATATGCAATTTCCACACGTCAGCAGATCGTTCAAAGGAGAAGATTGGAATCTACATACATGAGCAACAACCACAGTACCATCACCATCCTGGTCATTTCCAACAATCATACCTTTCCTCCTGTTATTCATACACAATATGGAGAGATGAGATAAAATAGTAACAGTTTAATCATAATGCACAACACTCACTTGTTAATATCACCAGTAATAGTGCCCTGGAATTCTGATGGCACTTTCAATGCCACTTTCATCAAGGGTTCCAATATGACAGGCTCGGCTGCAGAATAACACTATTCAAGAAATGCACTGTCTAGTATAACTTTTCCATAAACATAGAAATGTAACTATAAAAAAATTTCAATTATGGCAAACCACAAGTTTAAAGATTTTGCAAAATTTAAAGAATAGAGAGAATAGGCACAATAGCACTAGTAGTTGTTGACCTGTCTAAATGCATATATAGCTGCTAGCTTAAATGCCAGCTCACTGGAATCAACAGCTTGTGATGCCCCATCTGTCAATACTACTCAGAACATTTTCAACAGGATTGCCAATTAGTGAACCCATGTTCAAGGCAATATTCATACTAAACCTAATGTTCAAAAGAACTAAGCAGAAAACGTGTGTATTACCCACGAGTTGCTAGCTTCTCTGAACCCTTTCTCAATTGCTGGAATGAAGTTTGAAGGTATTGCTTGCCCAATGATAAGATTCTCAACTTCAAACTTCGTAAGAGAACCCAATGGTAGAGGTTCAATATATCTGCTCAAAGTGAAAAAAAAAAAAAAAAACAAAGAAAGTGAAATTAAGAAAGCAAGTGATGATGCTGATAAGATGAACGGTCGTCAACATATTTTTAACATACTCCTCAACTGATATACATAAACAGGAATTACAGTATCGTATAAGATGATTGATCAAGATAAAAGCTTTGGCAGAGAGAATTTTAATTTTCAAATAATATAAATAACATAAGGACCAGCTTATCTAGTAGGTGTGAGCAATTAACCTAAGCAACTGAACAACTGAACTGGTTTGAAGTATTCCCCAGTTTTTTCTGGGACCATTAATGTTACAGAAAATTAGAACGATTTAGCTCAATCCTGGTTTAGTAATTCAAACCAAAATGAATAGGTTAAGTAGTATGGTTCTCTACCATTGGATCTATTAAAATAAATGGTTACCATTACAATTACAATGCCCATGCATAGGCCCATCATATACACCTGCAGTCCTCAAGCCCCATGCATAGGCAACCCACTGATCTCAATTACAATGCCCAACATGATAATATCACGTGGCTCATCATATACACCGACATGTGAAACCGAAGAAATCCAAGGATGTTACTTAAGAAATCTTTTGTGCAAGAGTTCTACCCATTCAATACTAATCAACTTTCCCACCTCCAAACATGAAACACAATGTCTTTCTTCTTTTTCAAAATCTTCTCCTCCTTCTCTTCTTACTAATGTTCCCAAATGATGATTACGGACCTCAACATCATTGCAAATCATAGATATTAAGGTTTTGAGCATGGTTCATCTTATCAGTCTATACATGTATACCGACCAGCTGTCAGTACAATACGAGTAGGCCCATACTTTTAAATTAAAATAACAGTAATTGAGCATATCGTATTAAAATTATAAGTTAAGACCAAGATAACTCAGTGAGAAATATATAGATTGACCAACTAGGAGGAAGCAAGATAATCCTAGCAAAAGCTTCACATACACCAAAAAGAAAACGAAACAAAAGAATAATGTACATAAGAAACAAAGTCTTCATTAACCTTGTTCTTGAAAGCACTTCCCATGTAGACTGGAAAGAATTTGCATGCTACAGTTGCCCTAAGAATTGCCATCTGACGAAAGCAACATAACATAATAAGCATCAGTGTGACTAATACATAATAGCAATCAAGTACCAAGCATAGATTCAGTAACAATATTATTGATAAGAACCTGATCATGTTCTAAAACAAATTCTTGTACCATAAAACAAAAAGCATATATACTCTACAGAGTAGGCTAGCATGGCTTTCTAGCACAAGACATGAACCGTAACCAATATTCGACCTCTAGAACGCATGGACCATAGAACAACCTTCTCAGACACTAAATTGACTTCATGTCAACTCTATATGTTGAATAAAGGTGAACAGGATAACATTATCAAGAAGTCTAAGGACTTCTAGATCCTCATAATCCAAATGAGAGGGATATTGAGCTGAAACTAAATCCATGCTTTTCACCATAAACCGTTAGGACATTTCTAAAATCACAAATGCCTTATGCCTCAGCCAAATATAAATGGAGCAAAATGTGAAGAATATAACAATGTCACGAGCATATCTTCATAGTGTACCTTGAGGTCATCGGGAGATATCGGTTCATCATTAAGCAAAGCTTCAGCGAGTTTATCATCTAATTCAGAGACAACCTCAATAAGCTCACACCGCTTTTCTGTAACCGGTGCCTCCAAGTTGTGGAATATCAGCTGTTACAATTCTCTCACTGTGATTGTCAAGAAGACATGGCAACAATCAACATGAATTTTTCTAAGATATTTGTAATTGAGAAAAATGGAGATATCAGTGCACCCGATGGCTCCATGGAAGTTATATGCTTTCAAATCTACAAGATCTACAAGCTCCTCAAATTCCTCTTCTAATCCAATTGGAACTTGCATCACCGCACTATGATGTCATAGCTTAGATTTTGCCTAAAGAGACTTCCATATCAGTTTTTTTTGTTGCAAGAAGGTAAGAAGATAAGATTCTGATATAACATTTTTTTTGCATCACCGCACTATGATGTCGTAGCTTAGCTTGCCTTGTTGCTCCTCCGGTACTTGTGCCTTGATTCCTAGGTTGTATTGACTCGGTCAATGGTGAAATCCATGTGGCAGGAGTATTAATGATATTAATCTGCATTGCAATTCAAAATGCCAGATGAGAATTTCTATTTTTGAATTTTTGTTTTGTATCACTGTGAATCTCTAATAAGCTTTAACTTACATGTAAATCTACATTTTATGTCATCCGTTCACCACATCATGCTCATTTGACTGATATATAAAAGGCAGTTCATGAACAGTGTCATCCAGGGGCTAACACATGCTTGGCAAAGCACCAGACACAGTAACTTTTAAACATAGCAAAAGTTCCATGCAATCTAATATAAGCAACCAAAAAAATTGAACTTTAAGAAGATATAGTCTCTGCGGAGATTGAGTTGTTGTGTGCACAATTAATAGGTCAGGACTTCTAGTCCCGTTGTCAGTGTCCAGTACGCTTAGTTCCGTTACCAGTTCATGAACCATTTCAAAACCCGAAATTGCTTATACAATCTTGAGCAGCAATTCACTCTCATGTAACACCCACTTTATGTCAGCGGTCGAAGAGCATCCTATACCATCCAAAAGATTAAAATAAATACTCCAAACTTTAGTCAGAGAAAAACCACCTGATATCCGTTCCAGGTGCAGTAGGTAGCTGCGGACTGGATCGTGATGCTCTTCCCCCTCTCTAGGTCTATCGAGTCCATCTTCGCGCCAACCCCGTCCTTCCCTCGGACCTCATGGATCTCGTCGATCCTCCCCGTGCAGAAGAGGACCCGCTCGGTGAGGATGATCTGTGGGCGGAGATCCCAATGTTCCGCATCCTAACATCGCCTCCTTCCGCCATGGCTCCCTGTCGTCCGTGGCTCGTTCGGCCGCCGAGGACGAGGATGGCGAGCGGACGGAACTTGTTACTCTCCGAGCGGCGGAGGGCGGAGAGGAGGAGGGTGGCGAAGGACCTCAACATTGCAGTCAGCACTGCCGGATTTGGTTCGGCTGAACCCTAACCGGCTGTAAAACAACCGTCTTTGGATTGGCGTTACGTTTATCCGCAGGCTCTTCTAATCTTAGACTGCGTCGGAGTCTTTTTCCAAAGATACCCCTCGTAATATGAGTTTATTCATATAAACTCCTTGCATGCACAGAACTATTAGATATCTTATATTGGCCAAAATCTCAAGACAAATCAATATTATATATGCCTTTAATTATAATCTGCCTTCATCGTAGAATTTAATATTACTGGTGAATTGCTATTTGTTTCTAACGAGAGAATATTTAAGTCATTCGTTTGACGTGAATGACCCCAGTCAACTCGATTTATAGTGTAAAAGACTCTTTCTAGAAGCTCAAGTCAAAATGCATCCGAACCGAAGATATTGTGACGTGGAAAAAAGATTCATTTTCCAGTGTAAGGAGATCGAAACTGTCGAGACTTCTTCAATTACAAAGTAACGATTTTGTCCGGTCAACTTTTCCGAATTGACGTCCATATCAGTGCCACATCACTGATGTAATGTGTCGACTGTGGTCCACGTGGTCTCGTATCAACCTCTTATCATAATAATCAAATATATATTTATGAGAAGATCATATTGGTGACAGCTACAGAGGAACGATGCATTCGTATCAAAAACAAGCGTCAAGCTGTTGACATCAGCAGCTTCTTTTCCTCATCATTCTACGACGGTATGCACTTCCATAACTCATGCGAACTTATCGAAGAAATTTGACCTCCGAGGAGCCACAGATGGCAATGCGTTGGATGGCCAAAACATCATGATTCCGGCCATGTTATGTTAGCACCGGTGATAGACGTGACAAATGGACAAGTCTAGTAACGCACACAGAGAAAGAGTTGGTGGGTTGCAGGCTTTTATCCTCCTCCACCATTAATGCTTGCTTCTTACCCATTCGCCTTGGCCGTATCCGCCACCGCCATTAATGCTTGCTTCTTACCCATTGGCCTCGACGATGTGGAAACCGCATGAGGTAAATATATAGTTTGCAGCAAATACGGGCAGGCAACCCTAGTTTGAAACAGGGGGAGGGTCGGTTGGCACTAGCTAGGGTTTTCCACATCTTGAAGACAGTGCCATTGTATCCATATCCACACCTTAACTCCGCTCTTCCGTTCCATGTGTTACATTCCATCTGTTGCAGCCATTATCCTTCACCGCCTCCCTCCCTCCCTCCCTCCCTCCTCTATTTAAGCACCCCTTCTCCTCTCCCTGGAGATATCTTCTCCTCAGTAGGTTTCATAGTCCTGGTGTTCTGCTTGTTCTGTGATCATGGTTTCTGCTGATGCCATTCGAACAGCAGTTGGAATCTTAGGTATGCCGAGTTGATCCTTGGTATTTAGTTCTTTGGTCTGTTGATTGGTGAGTATACACTTTGCAAGTGATGTGTTCGCTCTACTTTGGCAGGGAATGCAATTGCACTGGGCCTGTTTTTGTCACCAGTGTAAGCGTGGATTTGATGTACTAAGAATTCACCTTCATGTGGGAGCAAATTAATATCTTGTGTTTGTCATGTTTCGACAGCCCGACCTTCGTCAAGATATGGAAGAAGGGATCGGTGCAGGAGTTCTCGCCGATCCCCTACGTCGCCACCTTGCTCAACTGCATGATGTGGGTGGTGTACGGCCTGCCCATGGTGCACCCCCACAGCATGCTGGTGATCACCATCAACGGGTCAGGCTTGGCCATCGAGCTCTCCTACGTCCTCCTCTTCATCGTGTACTCCTCCGGCAGCAAACGGTTGAAGGTGCTGGTGATGCTGCTGGCCGAGACCGCCTTCGTCGGCGTCGTCGCGCTGCTGGTGCTCACGCTCGCGCACACACACGAGCGACGCTCCATGATCGTCGGCGTCCTCTGCGTCTTCTTCGGCACCATGATGTACGCCGCTCCTTTATCCGTCATGGTAAGTCGGCTCCATCATCGATGCTTGGTCTAAATGTGACTGTGATGGTGAACTAACACGGCACGACTGGCCTGGGAGGAGATCGGAGCCAAAAACTGGACTGTTTCCGTGGCAATTATTGCGGCATCGGTGCACAGCGGAACAAGACGCTCGTCGTCGTCTTCATGCGTCGGTATACGTGTCGCCACGCATGCTGACCTTTCATCCCGTGAACCTTTTCGGATGGCAACAATTAGGGCTCGAGACAAAAGTGATGATGGGCATTATTTTGTGTTGCAGAAAATGGTGATCCGGAGCAAGAGCGTGGAGTACATGCCGCTCTCCCTCTCGCTTGCTTCCTTCTTCAACGGCGTTTGCTGGACCGCTTACGCACTCATCCGTTTCGACCCGTACATCACAGTGAGTTGAAATAGGAATACTGTCATTGCTTTGATAGCGACTCCACAACCCCATGCAGTGAAACCAGTTTAATGGCCCACACCGGCCGTGTGGTACAGACATGCCATGTGAACTGCACAGCAGTTGCAGTACGATCAATGGCTTGGTTATTGATGGCTTGAGAAGAAACAAAAAAAAAAAATTTACTGCATCTGATCTGGTGGCCCGGGCACTGATCTGTTTCCCATTTGCACAGATTCCCAATGGTCTGGGGGTGATGTTTGCAGTGGCGCAGCTGGTACTGTACGCCATGTATTACAAGTCGACGCAGAGGCAGGTGGAGGCGAAGAAGAGGAAGGCGGAGCTGGGGCTGACGGAGGTGGTGGTGGTGAAGGGAGACGCCAACAAGATTGTGAGCGTCCCTATCAATGGCGGCAGCAACGCGGAGAATCGCGACATGTGATGATCGATCCAAGGCTTGACGACTGTTTCTCATATTAGTACCCGAAGGGGGGATGCGTGTTCTTCTTCTTCTTCTTCTTCTTCTTGTTCGACGTTGAAGCTCCACTCCGAAATATATGTTGCTTCCGTGGTGTTCATATATGATTTCCGGTGATAAAGCACGGTTCACCGAGCAAGCCAATGGAATTCGACAGGGAGTTAAATATTAATGTGAACGTCAACAAAAGGAGCAAAAAAATGCGACTAAGCACATATAATTTAACATCAGAGCATTAGGAAAAAAAAAATGTCATTGCAATTCCATGGACGAAGAATGTCGTACAAGGTTTCTAACTGTTAGCACATACATCTTTCTTCAACCTCGCAACAAATTTACATTCTACATGTGTCAACGAAGAAGATGCACTCCAGGATATATTAAAAAAAACAATGTAAATTACCAAACCCACCTCCGTTGCTCAGAAGATAATAATGGAAATGCCCATGGCGAAGCAACCCACGGCTACCCAAGGGCTTAGGCGTTCACCTGAAGCAAAATTGAGGTGGTCATTAGATAACATGCATGTATGTAAACTATAAGCAAGAAGTCACGAAAGAAAGTAATATTATCTATCACGTAAAATATCCGTATGGGTTTATGGAGCATGGCATATAATGCAACAACTCAAATGAATGAAAAAGAAACTAGAATGTTCTTTGCTTTTTTTTCACATGAGTTAATTTACCAAACAAACTAGTGATGTTCATAAATCAGGATTGGTTATTAGCTAATTTCGATTAATGCCTTGATTAAGATGCATGATTGGCAGCTAAGTTAGGAAGCTTAAAATTAAGTTACCAACCCTATTATACTTGAGATATACCATAACATGATCAGTTACGGTTAACAGGCACACGGTTGATCTTATGGATTTCATTCGGTATGGGTTCATTTTGGTGCTATCCTGCACCAATATGTCGGTTGGTCTATCCACCAAATCTTTGAATCACCAAGTCATACATCACAACAAAATGTCAAGTCAGTCTAAGATTCCCGGTCCGCTGTATCCAAGATGAGTTAGACAAGGAATTGCCAATTGAATTGTGTCTATAACACATACGGCAGGAGTGCACAGTTTTGGATCAATGATGAATCACAAGCTACCACTACCCTCCAATTTCCTTTTTCTTTTGGATTCAGAAGCCACAAGAGCATGCCAAGGCCAACACACATGCTTTTCAGGTTCCTAAGCAATGACATTTGTAAGGTAGCGACGCATGTTGAATCAAAATTCTTCTGAAATGAAAGGTGTTGTTACCAAAGAAATGTCAGTTCTTTGGTTGGAGTGTATGAAGTTCTTAAACAGGTTAATATGGATATAAAGTTGGTCAAACTTTAGCTACATTAGGTGAACCAACTGAAAAGCAACACACTGATTCTGGTTGGTGAAAGAGTAGAATTATATAAAACGCACTATGAAAAAGTAATGCGGGTGGATCATTGGGTTGAAGCAGGAGAAAGTTTGTTAAGATAATTTTGTGAAGGTTCAAAGATATTTCAGGACAAGGATAGCAGGTAGACGCTAGAATCTGGGTTGGGATTGGGTCAGTTTAGATGGAAATAATTCACTGAAACAAATTAATCATGATGCCACAGGAATCAACTAGTTCTAGTCAATTTCCGATTCTCAGGAGACTTAGGCTAGGATCCACTAATTTCATGCTCTCCAATGCTTCAAACTGTATCAGAAAAGAAATAAAAGGAAAATCTAGCACCTTAATGACTTAATCATAGCATGTCTGGGTGACCAAGTGTAGGTGCACTACGGCACTATTTTCTGCAATTATTCAATAGATTTAGACTCCAAAGCAACTTAAAATTATTCAAGTGCCAATGGTTATAATCAATGTGTTCACTAAGATTGAGTCACCAAAAAATATGCCCTAGGCTTCAATGAGTATCAAATTTTTCTTACCATGAAATAGCAAAATATCAACAGAGATTGTTATTGATCGATAGATCATAGAAAAAGTGGTGAAACGGAGATGGAAATTTGTACCATTGATGGGAAGCCAGTTTGACTAAATTTTCATCAGCTTAACAATAAGCCAAAATTTGAGAGAGTATATTTATACAGTCACAAACACAACAAAAACTGATTCTTGAGTCTAAGTCATCCACGATTCAGTTTGTTAACCTTCACCCTCTTTCAAGAGCTGTGTAATTTTGGTACTGTCAACTGTGTTCTCATCAAAGTTACAAAAAATGTGTCGTGTACATTAAAGAAATTTGGCTATTCTCTCTATAATGTGATGTGGCAATTTACGTATATTAATTTTACGTTAAGTAACATATTTATATCCTAAAGTTATATAATAAGTATCCTTTCAGTATCAGCATATAGTATTTCATCATTTAAAACTACATAAACAAATTAGTTCTAGAGAACAGACTTTGCAAAAGAAAAAACTATTAGTCGTATCATTATCTCTATTGATGTTTACAGTCACAAAGAGAAGGAAAAGTTTGTTAAAAAAAAAAACTCTCGCCAAAATCAATGCATTTGCATGAAGACAATTGCAAGTGCAATAATCAATTTGCAAGCATGGACCTTAAAGAATATAGGAGATTTATCTTTTAACCAAACTGTCATGAACGATCGTCGCGCACCCGCAACAACTCCGTTCAACGAACCGTTCGTAGCGCTCATCTACATGTACAGTTGCTTGGCAGCATGTTTTGTCTTGGTTTTGAGTTATTTTGTTTGTAAAAATATAAGTTCGAACAAATTACAGCGCTACAAAGCGACCGCTCACCGAACCGAGCAAAACATCCCCAAAACAGCTCCGTTTTCATGTGCCACGGGCTGTTTTCTGCAGTCCGCTTCCGCTCACCAAAACGTCAGCTATCTCAACCCCTTTGAACCCCTCGGGTGGCACAAGACTGGATGGGGCTTCGGTATAGTGTCGGAAGTTGAGCAACCTTTCGCAAGTTCGCACGTTACCTTGACGGGAACTTGTTGTCGCGCCCGGCACCCGGTGAGCAGCTGTTTGTGGACTTGCAGCTGTTCGTTCAACCCTCTAAAGTCCTTGTTTTCCCCCTCTCCCTCTTTTCTCTTGTGCACGCAAGGTGCTCGCTGAATTGCTTGTAAAACTTCCCCTCCTTTCGCGAGATGTCGGGACTTGTCCGTCGCTCGTTCTTTCGAACTAATCAACTTTCTCTTTTACAGGTCCTTCGGGACCTACGAGAGGTTGGAAGTGGGCTGATCTTTGCGGAGCAATATCGCAAGGGCGAAGCGCGACTTAAGCAACACAAGCTAAGTCCGCATCTTTGTCGCAAGGGTGCATCGCGACTTAGGCAACGCAAGCTAAGTTCGCGTCTTGGCAGCAAGGGTGCTTCACGCCTTAGGCAATTTCAACTAAGGTCGTGACATTGTGGTATCAGAGCGGGCAAGCACTTTGAGCGAGCAGCGAAGGAACTTCGCAACTTTGCCATGGCAAAGCATCGTGGCGAATCAAGCAAGACGGGGCAAGCCGGACCCTTGCCCCAAGCAGCCGCAGGTGGGTTGCATGTGCACACTCGCTCTCATGCTGTTGGAGCCGCTCAAGAGGAGCGCGGCAGCGAACATGATGAGCGAGAAGTTGGCTACTCTTCGCGAGCGGAGGAGGCACAATCTGGAGCGCCAACTGGGAAGAAGAGTGACAAGGAGAGACTCACAACGGCGGAAATCGCTTGGATGTTCTTGAAGCGAGCGTGGAGGAACTCTACCATGGCCAACAAAGGCTTGTTGGGGTAGAGAGCTCGCAAGAGGAAGCGAAGATCAGGATCGATAAGGTCGAGGCCCTAGTCGACCGACTGTCAGATGACACCAAAGACTCCGTGCAACACCTGTAGGATGTTGTGGCGGAACTCACTTCAAAGGTGGCCATGCTCACAAGAGCACTAAATGCGAGAGGAAGCAACACCCGTGTTGCACCACCACAAAGCTTGAGGGCACCCGAGCCTCATGGTTATGGAGGGGCCAGAGATGCCAAAGAGCTCGAGAATTTTCTGTTCGACATGGAACAATACTTTCGAGCTACGAGGCCCGATTCTGAAGATACCAAAGTTTCTATAGCAACAATGTATCTGAACAGAGATGCGAAACTTTGGTGGCGAACCCGTTGGGAGGAGATCCAACAAGGTCGGTGTCGGGTTGACACTTGGGAGGACTTGAAGCGGGAGTTGAGAACTCAGTTCCTACCAGAGAACACAGAGTTCGTCGCAAGAAGGAACTTGAGACAACTCCGCCGGAGTACTTCCATCCGAGACTACGTGAAACAATTTTCTGCGCTAATGCTGGACATACAGGACATGTCCGAGAAGGACAAGCTGTTCAGCATCCTCGATGGTTTGAAGCCATGGGCTCAACAAGAACTAAATCGAAGGAATGTCACCGATGTGGTCAGGGCAATTGCTTCTACAGAAAGGCTCACCAACTTTGTTTCCTCTGAAGACCCGGGAAGAAGGAAACAATCTTCAAGCAATCGCCCTCCAAAATATTCTCGAGGGAAGGACCTCGGGGGCGAACAAAAGAAGAAAAGTTCCCACAAAGGGCCAAGCCCGAAAGGCAAGGCCCCAAAACCTGACGGATATTTCTTGTGCGGAGGGCCGCACATGGTGAGGGAGTGCCCACAAAAACAGGCACTAAATGCTTTAACAGCTTTCATTCACCCCCCCAAATCGGACAAGGGTAAGATTGTCGCTCTTAGTTCGAGCAGTTCTGAATCCACCAGCGACGACGAGGACTCGCAAGGACCCCGGATAAGAGCAATGCGTTTGTTGAACGCCATGTGGGGTCAAGTGGGGGAGAGCATGAAGACAAGACTACAAAACGCAGGAAGTGGTGAGTCACCAAAAAATATGCCCTAGGCTTCAATAAGTATCAAAATTTTCTTACCATGAAATAGCAAAATATCAACAGAGATTGTTATTGATCGATAGATCATAGAAAAAGTGATGAAATGGAGATGGAAATTTGTACCACTGATGGGAAGCCAATTTGACTAAATTTTCATCAGCGTAACACTAAGCCAAAATTTGAGAGAGTATATTTATACAGTCACAAACACAACAAAAACTGATTCTTGAGTCTAAGTCATCCACGATTCAGTTTGTTAACCTTCACCCTCTTTCAAGAGCTGTGTGTAATTTTGGTACTGTCAACTGTGTTCTCATCAAAGTTACAAAAAGTGTTGTGTACATCAAAGAAATTTGGCTATTCTCTCTATAATGTGATGTGGCTAATTACGTATATTAATTTTACGTAAAGTAACATATTTATATCCTAAAGTTATATAATAAGTATCCTTTCAGTATCAGCATATAGTATTTCATCATTTAAAACTACATAAACAAGTTAGTTCTAGAGAACAGACTTTGCAAAAGAAAAAACTATTAGTCATATCATTATCTCTATTGATGTTTACAGTCACAAAGAGAAGGAAAAGTTTGTTTAAAAAAAAAAACTCTCGCCAAAATCAATGCATTTGCATGAAGACAATTGCAAGTGCAATAATCAATTTGCAAGCATGGACCTTAAAGAATATAGGAGATTTATCTTCTAACCAAACGGCTGACCAGAATGAAAGAAGTTTTACTAAAGTTAAAAGAAAGATGTGACTAATGTTGTTCAAGCATTTAATAGAAAAAGGGTGACTTGAGATTCTACATTCCTCATGTATTTGCTGATTTAATTTCTTTTATTTTTATTCCATTTCAATATGTATCTTGGAGTGACCATAAAATCAAGAAGAATGTAAATTTAAGGATCAATTACTGACTGAAAACCTCCAATTTTATCTCTTTCAAGTGGTGTAACTCTATCGACAAGCTTCAGGCTTGCTAGTACCAGGCATGATTGCCACTGTGGTGATAAAACTTAGCAATACTTTTCAGCATTCCAAATTATTTGTCATATATGTCCTTATTATTAAACCTTTACTGTACATTTCTTTGTTTGTGCTCAACTATATATTATTTTGGATATAATCTGGACTGCATATGCACTATGCGAAAACTTGAACGCCTGCAAGCTATGGCTGCTTTCAGAACATTGTTAAGTTTCATCATTTTCACTTCTATCACCTATTTGTCAGTTCTTGGTCGACACCTTGTAGTCATGATCTAAGGCTGCATCAACTTTTGACCTTGTTTATGCTCCACGACTAAGTTGTCAGAACATATAGTAGTAGTACTGTCATACCAGTCAAGATGCTGGATGCTTAGATCTAAAATTTCTGCTTGGAATAAATACTCTTGTGAGGCATTATGAATTAGTTTAACCTCCTCTAAAGGCTCTTTCCAAATCAAGAAACCAAAGAATTCAAGATTCATAATTGGTAACCATCATGTGGAATATACATATAACATATGCAGCATTATGATAATCAAACATGCTGTAAGAAACAATCATGTTCAACATCAAAATTTACAGTTTGCATCCAGAACACTCTGTTTCCTAATCAAACTGAGCCAAAAAATATTCAGGCCTTCAAATATAAAGTGCTTTCTACATTATTGCTGCAAAAGTTTGTGCTCTAAAACCTTCTTATAAAATAGAACACATGCAGGTTTCTGTTTGCAATACATCATAAGGTTGAACATTGAACAACATACCTATTCTGGCTGCCTTCCAAAAGAAGCCACGAAACCTGCCAAAAAATAAATTTATCAAACACTTGACTGCAAGATAGATATTTTCCTTGCTACAGTGTAATAACTTAGGAGTTAGAAATTGATATCGTGAACATTTAATTGTGCAAATTTTAAACCCTTCAATTAAAATCATACATGAGTAAACTTGGAAGACAATAACTACTGAAATGAATGTAATAGATTCTGCTGCATAGTTTGAAGATGTTTTGTAGCATATTTCAAGAAAAAATGTGTCTAAACATTGCATAAACTGATAAGTGATCTGTAATCCTGTGACACACCAAGCATTGCTGTTTGAGAAGTTCAAAGATGCTTTTTCAAGCAACCAAGAATTACCTGGTATTCTAACAATCAAGGGTTAGAATACCAGTTGAACTGGTATGTAAAATCCAGAATTTGCGAGTCCGATCAGGAACTGATAATGATATGCCTGATAATTTTTTTAATGATACTGAAATACAATTATATACACTGCCCAAAAAATCAGTATATTGGGCCAATAGTATCTCAAAACCAGTACTGGACTGGTATTCAAATCCTTGTTGACAATCTTTGCAAAAATATCAGTAAAGCAACCTGCTAAATGTTTCCTACTTGACTTTTATCAATTCGCTTGAACCTTCTATCATTTTTTAGACTAAACTACCTTGTATTTTGACAATATTCCAACAATAACAACAACAACAAAGCCATAAGCTGATGTGATAAGCCACTTTTGGATGACCTCCTAGCCCACCATTTGCAATTCGGGATACCAAGGTGGTAGTGAAGGTGCCTCGCGCGACCTAATTTGATTCTAAAATCGGTTAAGACCCATGCCCATGCGATTTGACATTGTTTTACGCTGGTTGTCAGTGACCTAACGCAACACTCCATATTTTTCATTTGGGCTTGGGACCGGCATTCGCAGTGTTTATTTTGACAATATTCCACAAAATAAAAAAAGATAGTCGATTGTCAATCCTCTATATTTGTTTTAACCATTAATCCTTTTCAACACCTTTTTTCAACAATGGAAATTTCCAATCTATAACAATAATATTATTCGGCAGTTAAAGACTGCTCTTCAAATTCGAGGATTTTATCTGCTTCTCTCCATATGCTTAAATCCTTCAAATTCCATCACGTCTTTACCATTCAACTTGATTGCTCGGTAAATATGCTAAATTCCATCGAATGATGTTAAAGAAATCTATTATCATGCTTTCAACCTCTCTTAACCCACAAATCATTAAAATATAAACTCTACGCCCTACCTCCTAGTATCAGCAAAGCAAACAGGATCTCAAAAATGCAACCCTAGGATCGACGATGAAGAAAAAGTAATAACCAAGAAGGGGAAATAGGCCAAGAATCATACCCGGTCCTCTTCTGGAGGATGGCAGGGAACTGCATCTTGATGTAGGTGCAGGTGCAGATAACCAAAAGCACCACCGTCAAGAACGAGTGGAAATTGAACAGCGCCGACTGCGGGAGACGTTAGGCACAACATCGGCATCAAAAATCCCCTCAAGAACTCCCAAATCAAACAAATTTGAACACGAAAAGAGGAGAAGGATGTCGTTCGTTACCATGGAAGGCGATTCAGCAGCTTAATCGAAGGCCTCGATCTGAAGCGCAACAGTAGAGTCTGGAATAGGGCGAGGGCGGAGACGAAGCGCTTTTGTGTCCTCGGTTGGGGTGCTTCGGAGAAATAAATCGAAGTACTTTTTTTCATATTAGTCCCTCAACGTTTTGCGTTTTCGCATTAAGTCCTATTATTTTTATTATTTAAGTGAACATAATACGTCATAAATAATGGAATGTTGATTCGATCGAGATCACATTGGACCGTCCGATCGAGTCGGGTTTGATCAGCTTGGAGAATGGAATGAAAATGATACGTAATATATTATCACTTAGAGAAGGTATCAACTAATTTAGTTGGTAAAAATTTTGATATTTTATCCAAATTTCTTTGTATCAAATTTTATCTTCATCATTTATCTTTTATTAAAATATATATAATTTTAAATAAATATATTTTTGAAAAAAAATTTATCTTTGAGAAATTTTCATAAGACATCTCAACTTCAAAAATTTTATGTAGAACATTATTGATCAAGTGAAAAAATAATTTTACCCTTATGTTGTTGTTTCACCCTCATGCAAGAAAGAAGGGGTTGTGGCAACGATAGCTCTCATTGTCCTCGCATAAGCTAAGACATAGATAGCTCTTATTGCCCATATGCAATAGGTTCAACAAGACAAAAAGGAGAGGAGAAGGTGATAGAGGTACTGACAGTCAAGGAAGAGGCGGGTCCAATAGGAGCCCTACAGTAGGGCAAAAAAATAATGCTGTATAATTTTTTTTAAAGTTAGGATGCTCTACAGGAATTTTTCAAAGATAGGATTTTTTTAAATTCATTCATTTTAGATAAATTTTTCTTAATGAATATTTTAAATTTATTTGTGAAAAATTTTCAAAGTTGGGATGCTTTATAATAAGAATTTCCTAAAGATAAGAGTTTTTTTAGAAAATATAATATATTTTTTCTTGATAAATACTTTAAACAATATATAGTTAAGAATCCTTATGATCTCTCAATTCTTTTTCATTTTTTAATTCTCTCAATTTAAAACCTCTAAACAATGAGACCGTACAAGTTTGCAAATTGAAGACATATTACCTGCTCTAATTATAATTTTCTTAGAAGCATGAACAATATTATCAAATAAATTTTAATAGATGAATTCCCTAAAAAACCCTTCATTTTGGGTTTTTTCCCTCTATTTTATTACTGCAATCTTCTTTTTTTTCATTAGAAGAACAAAAATACTCGTAAAATTTTGAGGGTACTTAGAAAAAATAAAATAATCTAAAATGGATGGATTTTTAAGGGAATATGCCCAAATTTAATCTAAACCATGCACTTCTCACAAAGCTTTTACATATAAAATACTTAGGAATAAGCAGAGTGGCACTTCAAGAATTCAGCTGGGGAACAAAATGAACAGGGAACATTGGAATACCATTTGATTCAGATTTTGGTACCATATATATTGCCTTGCAAGAAGACACACATCTGTTTACAGCAGAAGAGGCATGAAAGCCAATGCTTTTGAATCAACAAAAATGAAGGAAATGCTTTCGCATGGTTTATTATTATCATCTATTTTAGATTTCTGTAGAAATCCTTAATATTCATTCAAGAAGCTGTAGAGAGACTCATCAGTCCATGACCTGTTCCTCATGATCAGGGCATTGAGGAACCTTCTTTTTCTGGTTGGATTCCTCTCTGTCTCACTGTGATTGTTCCTTTCAGCATGCAAACACATTGGAAGTGAATTCTGTGTCTCCATGATATACTGCAATGAAAATTAAAAGAAAAAAAGAAGAGAACATTAAATGGTTTTTCATTTCACCAAACATATGTTGAGCATATTCAAAATTTTGCAAGTTATAGAACTAATGATCACAATAAATCATCTACAGAATATAACACAGCAAAATGAAGTTGGATGGGTCTACCTTCTTTGATGAGTTGGGAATGTTTGGTCTGCTTGCTGCTGATCTTGCACCTGTAAGTGGATTATAAGCTTCAAGTGGTGAAGTATTACAAACAGCAAAACATGAATCATATGTATATCTTAATTGAAGCCAATTCCAATAAGATAATTACCATTGTAAGAGATCTTCTCAATTGAATGCATCGTCTGAGAAGGTGATAAATACTGTTCACTTTTTGAAGGACAGGGTGAAGGAGACCGTGAATGAACGTTCCTGCATGTAGCACTCAAGAATCATTCTCAATCTAAACCAATTTGGATTCAGGTTCCAGACTTCGTCAGCATACTTAAAACGGAGAACAGCATACTTGATTGGAGATTGCCAATGCCTAGTTGCTGAAGAAGCTGGAGGAAAAATACACATTATTACATTTTCTCGGCTACATATTTTCATATGGTATCAGAGAATGAAGACAATGTTACCAGTCTGATGATGATTCAGTTTGCTGTTCTCCTTAGGTGGATAGAATCCTTGGCACTTTAGCATAGATATACCAGAATCAGCTGTGGATTGACCTGATGACAAGAGAGAAGAAACTGCAGCATTATTAGTTATCTACGGAAGCTATAGCCAGAAAACTGGTGGTAATGAATGCATTGCAATTGAATTTGATGAATTAGGAATGGTATTTTGCCTTGTAGAATGTAGTGCTTGTGATACTTTGGAGGTTTGATCAAAAGAGACTGTTGAGAAAGACATTCATGATCGATACGTGTCTGGCACGTTCGAAGTCTCTGAAGTCGGAAACAATGATGATCAGGTTATAAGCTCATACATCAGTATACGAGAAGACAATTTACTGAATGATACCTGCTTCATGCATGATACTTCAAAAGTTGCTGCAGAGACCTCATCAACCTCGTAATTGAGAAGGTTGTCTACCTTATATGACACTGAACCTAAATGATCCACGGCATTAGCTATGGCCTTAACAGCATAATCTTTCAAACTCCTCATCACCCTGCAAATTAAGAAGAGTTCTATCATCCATAATCTCATCCCTTGAATGAGAATAGGGCATGAGGTAGATCCAAACATACATTTCTTTTCCATCATCATTCATGTAAGACAGTTCAAAATATTCTGCTGCTGAATATAACCGTGACTGCATATTCCTCAAACCCTAAAACCAAGAAAAAAGATGGTAGTTAAGGATATTAAGAATTCCAATTAGTCAGTTCATGATGATCTCGAAATTCTTATTCAATTTATCTGAGGTAACCAAACATGGTGCAAACTAAGATGTCTCAGGACCATGAAATATGATTAACCTCTTAACTTTTATTGACTCCAATCATCTATATACCTTTTTCAATACATAATTTTAACTGATCAACTCTAGTAGGGTAAAACAATCCCCCAAGATTTCCTTGGTAAGCAGCATACTTTCTGCATATTAATTATGAACATGTAGTTGAGAGAATGAAAATGCATAGTTTTTTCCTCAAAATGCCATATTTATGGCACTCAGATATGTAGCTAGGTTGTTGAATTGAGAGATAATATTACCGAACTTTGCAGCACCAAAATCAGCTACTTAATTGAATTGAATACTTAGCTAATACTCGTCCACAATAATATATGTTCCAATAATCAACCCCATAATCTCTAGTCTAAACCCAAATCTAGAATGGAGTACACAATTTCCAGCAAGCTTAAGAAGTGAGGCATTATGCTGTTCTCTCTTAACAACCATACAGTATAGAGTAGCAGCACTAAACAAAAATATGAAGTGAAGAAAGAAAAAGGCATGGAGGAAATTAGGACATTGATACTGTCTGATAAGAGCAGGCTCTGTTGAATGGGAAGGTCATCCAAGCTTGATACCCCCTGCTGGTTGGCAGACAGAGAAGAGGAAGATAGATGTGGCCTCCATCTGCAAACTCTGAGAGGCTGAAGACCTTGAATCACCCTCTTCCTTCCACTACCTATCCCTTTCATTGTTACACAGTTCCAATTCCATTTGGTTTCCCACTCTTTATAAGCAAACCCAAGAGGAAAGCTAAAGGCAAGAGACAAAGATATGGGGATGCATACCTTGCTGTGCTAGGATATGATCAAAGAATCATGACACAGTGGCTAATCCTTTTCCCTGCCACACTACACTAGAGACAAGAAGAGAATGAGACCCTATCATGAGCTCAGTTTGGTTCTTCTGAGCTGCTGCAAGGACAATGACTCCAGAGGAAAAGGAGAAAAGAAAAAGGAAAGGAGAGTTTTATTAGATTCTGTCACCGTCAAAGTAAGAAGGGAGACATATCATCATCATATTTCATTTAAAAAAATAAATAATTTCATGAAAATAATAGAAGATAAAAATAATTATTGAAGAATCTTTATTGAAAAATAAAAAAAATTTATTGAAAAAGTGAAAAAACTTAAATACATTAATATGTCCCTCTCCTATTTATACAGATTAGGAGAAAAGATTTTTTTCAATAGAATAGAGAGAAGTTATGAGGGCACAGGCGTTCATTTCGTTCCCCTTAAGTTCGCCCTTCGTTCTCCTTAAGTCCGTCGACTATTGGTAGATCAACGAAGATTATCGCGGTGAGGAAGATGAGGATTGGCCGTGGAGCCTCTTAGGAATTTGGCTGCAGCGGCATTGGTCTCTGGCCAAAGGCAAGGGCGAAGCTTTGCTTTTCTTAGCGACATTGGTCGCTGGCCGAAGGCAAGAGTGAAGCTTCGCTTTTCTCACTACTTTGATACATAATGAAAATAATAGAAGATAAGAATAATTATTGAAGAAACTTTATTGAAAAAATAAAAAAGTTTTATTGAAAAAGTTTTATTGAAGAAGTGAAAAAGCTTAAATACATTCACATGTCCCTCTCCTATTTATACATATTAGGAGGAAGAATTTCCCTCAACAGAATAAAGAATTTTCCTCAAGACAATAAAGTTGAGGTCTTCTATCATTAAGGTCTCCTCCTTATCTTAAATATAGTTAAGCTTTAGTTGGAACACGTGACTTAAATTAGCAAGACTTCCTAATCAGTTTTGATGTCACAAACAAATTTTGTTTTTTTCTCTTTTTTTTTTAGTTTGAATCCTTAAATTGCTTTTGATTGCCCATTTGAGATCAGAGAACTTGGATTACTTTTAGCCAAACTTTTTTGGTTCAGAAATTACTCATCCACTAGAGGGAAAAATGTTATCATGCCACAGAGCCATCCCATGATGATATTCCATAAAATTTTGCATTGAGCATACATAGTCTCAACACATCTTTTATCCTTCAAACCAGTGGCAATCAATTTTCTTGTAATCTTCGCGTTAAAGAAAAAACCATAGCAATTTAGTTGACAGACTCCTACCAATACAGGAATCTTAAAAAGAGGGATAAACATATTCTAATCCCTATAAGCAACCAATAAAATGTTAATATTTTTGAATCCAGTTGGCATGACATCAACAATAACCATTTGAGCCATCTGCTCTAGGAAACTAATCCAAGTTTTTAAAGGAGTTGTTACCACTGTGAACTAAACATATAGACAAGCTATCAGGAGAATATTAGCTGATCTGACTCTGTTGGGAGCCATGTCCTAATGGTAGGAGAGGATACTGACTTCAGCACATTATTGGGATTCATGATTGCAATGCCTGCTATTGCATTGTCAGACAATTGATTAAGAATATGAGTAGGGAGAGTTGTTTGCTTTTGTCTGGTTGATGCTTGGATTGAGTGTGTGGTTAAACAGTTATCATGAGAGAAGGATGCATATCTAATAAACTTCTTTTGAAAACACACTGAGTTATCAAGAATAAAGATATCAACTGCAAAGAAAAGAAGACAAAAACTCTCTCAAATAGGATCAAACACAAGCCACTAATTAAGCACAAACCAGTAATAGGGAGCAGAATGAATGTGAAACAGAAGAGAGACCTCAAACAGTTTACAGCAGTCCCTTAGTCCCGAGCTCTTGGAGTTGGGGCTCATTTCCTCCTCCGTTTGCTTCCTCATCGTTGTCTTCTTCTTCTTCTTCTTCTTCTTCTTCTTCTTCCATGAGCTAAAAAGCTTGAAGGTGTTCTCCTGGCACTGCTCTTCTCCGTGGCACTGATCATGGTGGGTCGTGGTGGTGGTGGTAGGGGATGGGACGAATAGCAGGTTGCGGTGGCTGTCGACACGGGAGGCGGCGCGAGCCGATGTCAATCGGTAAGCTCGACATACGGATACTTCTGCAAGCCAATACACCCGAGCCGTATTCTGTGACCGGAGCTCATCGTTAAGCTCGGCTCGGCTCCTCGAAACAAGACGAATCATCGTACTACCAAGGAATGCTCATCGTCATCATGATAAGTTCGGATCACGACAACTCAACCCCTTCAAGACAGGCGAAGATCCTATCCAACGCTACTTCTACTGGGGCTTTCGGTTCTAAAATCTAGAACGTCCACGTCGTGAGGACGACTTTACTTTCTTAAATCACTGATGGTTGGATCACAATACATCGTTGCAATTGTTGGAGAGAATCCGAGATTTACAAACATGGATCCCCAAATACCCCCACTTCACCACTCTTTCACTTCCCAACCCCCTCCCTAACTCCGCAATTTCCTCGTCGATAGATCTAAGGACTCGATCCAGTCCCTCGGCTTTCCAGATTTGGAAGCTCCGATGTCGGAATTCTCCTGGAGCGAGGAGGAGCGGCGCATGGCAGCCGCCGTTCTTGGCCCTGAGGCCTTCGGTTACCTCGCCGCCAGCCGCGCCTCCTCCGACGGCCTCACTGCCGCTGCCTTCTCCTCCTCCGCCGAGGCCGACCTGCAGAGGCGCCTCCTCGACCTAGTCGAGGGCCCTCGAGACCGCCCCGGCCTCGGCTGGAACTACGCCATCTTCTGGCAGATCTCCCGCGCCAAGTCCGGCGACCTCGTCCTTGGCTGGGGCGACGGGTCCTGCCGCGACCCCCGCGACGGCGCAGAGGCCGCCGCAGCGGCGGCGGCGGCGGCCGTGAGGTCGGGCGGCGACGACGAGCCCCGGCAGAAGATGAGGATGGCCGTGCTCCAGAAGCTCCACGTGTTCTTCGGCGGGTCGGATGAGGACAACTACGCCCTCCGCCTCGATCAGGTCACCGACGCCGAGATGTTCTTCCTCGTGTCGATGTATTTCTCCTTTCCTCGGGGAAAGGGCGCTCCCGGTCGGGCTTTGGCGGCCGGGAAGCACCTCTGGATCCTCTCGCCCTCCGATTACTGCTACAGGGGATTCTTGGCAGCTTCTGCCGGGTTCCGGACGATTGTTGTTGTGCCATTCGAGACGGGAGTCCTCGAATTGGGATCTGTCAGGTCGCTAACGGAAAGCCCTGATGCCTTGCAGACGATAAAGTCGGTGTTTTTGGGTACAATTCACACACAGTTGCCTCGATCTAGCGAGAAGAACGACAGAAATGGGCCCGAGGCATGCACAAAGATCTTTGGAAAGGACCTCAATCTTGGGACTCCTAATGTCGATGACAAGATCTTGGTTACAAAGGTAGAGGATAATTCTTGGGACACACAGCTGAAGAGTGGCAGCAGAAGTTGGATGCTGTTTCCAAATGTTCGAAAGGGAATGCAGAGTTTCAGCTGGAACCATGTCCGTGGTCTGAATTCTCATCAGCAGCAGTTTGGTAATGGTCTCATAGTGGCTGCCAGTGAAGCCGTTAATCATAGCAATGGAGTGAGGGGAGATCCTTCACTTGGCCAATTCCAGATCCAGACGAATCAGCACAAGCCCCAACAGTCAATACAGCCACCACTGAGACAGATTGATTTTAGTGTAGGCGGTACTTCAAGAGCCGGGGCTTTGATTGCCCATATTGGAGCATTGGAAGGTGACCATGCAGATGTAGATGCTTCAAGCAAAGACAAAAAGGCCAGCCCACTAGATGAGCGGCGGCCTAGAAAGAGGGGAAGAAAGCCTGCAAATGGAAGAGAGGAACCTCTCAATCATGTTGAAGCAGAACGCCAGAGAAGGGAAAAGCTCAACCGTAGGTTCTATGCTTTGCGTGCAGTGGTACCTAACATTTCAAAGATGGACAAGGCATCCTTGCTGGGAGATGCCATTGCGTATATCACAGATCTCCAAAAGAGGTTGAAGGAGATGGAATCTGAGAGGGAGATGTTCTTGGATTCCGGTATGGTGGATCCTAGTACTCGAGTGTGTTGTCCTGAGTTTGATGTTCAAGCACAGCAGGATGAGGTGATTGTGCAAGTTAGCTCTCCTTTGAATACCCATCCTGTTTCTAAAGTTTTTCAAGCTTTAAAGGAGGCAGAGATTGTTGTGGCTGAATCAAAGGTCTCAGGTGGCGAAGATACTATTCAGCATACTTTCATCATCAAATCACCAGGCTCTGAACAGCAAACCAAGGATAAGATAGTTGCTGCATTATCTTCTGAAACAAACTCGACATAACAAATTATCTGATGTTGTGATAACAGTGGTCCAGATGAAGAAGCCATGGAGGTGTGAAGGATCATGTTATCTGATGACTTAGGAGTTTGCTTCAAATAGTGACATGCTTCTCATGGTTATTTATTTTCACCAGAAGTGAAGATCCGACTCTAATTAGTTTTTGACTAACCTGATAGTTCACCAATAACTCTATTGTTATTTGTGCTGGTAAGAATCCCTTGAACTATGTTTGGTTATGTTTGATTGTTTGTAATATACACTTATCCTCCAAGTGCTATTTGTTCACTTATTATAATACATATAGTGCAAATCTGTACCCAATAAAGGAGCAGAGCTTTGGTGTTCAATAATTATCAATGCTATAATCATACACCTAAAAAATCTATTTTTAAGTGGTGCTTTAGATATAAGCATTGAATGTCTCTCGCATGTTATACATTTTTTTTAATAATGGTATGTTTAATAATCTGGGTAAGTTCCTCATATGTCAAAATCCATGGTTGTTGCATGTAAATGTTGAATGTCTCTCCCCATGGATTCTTTAAGAATGTCCATAAAATGGTGCAGATTTCTTGTTAAGAACCTATAATTATGTTGGTGTTCTCACTATTTATTGACATACATTTATTGTCAAAAAGTTAAGCAAAGACAATTTGAAGTGGTGGTTTTTTCTAGTTCTGTTGATTACATGTCCAGAAAAGTTAATGCAGCTAAGATGATGATCTTGAGGTAAAAGTGTAGTGTTATTAAAAGGATATAATAAGACATGTTTTTCTTTATGAATAGTCAGATGTGATCCGGATAGAGGATAGAATGAGAAAATTTTGTTTAAGATTGTAGAGGTGAGTTGATTAGCATTAGTGGTATGAGTACAGGAAGATTTCAAAATATCTTGTTGTAGTAAGAGATTTGATTTCTCTTATTTTAACTGTGGAATTTAGGTACACAGAGCTAAACAGTGGGAAAAGATCTGTGGCCGACTTCATATAGTCGGGACATTCTGCCTGCTGTTTGTTGTTATTGAATCTGAATTAATGGGTCGAATTTTCAGTATATTGACCATAACTTGTGCTGCACTTTAGGTCTCATTGTGACAATTCAAGTGTTTAATTCCTTCCGTTCTAGTAGTATGGTCTTGAGCTAGCTACG
The DNA here is from genome assembly GCF_036884655.1 of Musa acuminata AAA Group. Taxonomy (NCBI): domain Eukaryota; kingdom Viridiplantae; phylum Streptophyta; class Magnoliopsida; order Zingiberales; family Musaceae; genus Musa; species Musa acuminata. The sequence continues at coordinate 11,037,889 of NC_088355.1, read as the reverse complement.
CATAATTGGATTCCTGTTATAGGTTAACTCAAAGTTGTTATTCACTTCACAAAGGAACTAAGTCATATCCACTCTCTCTTGTTTTCACCAATTACCATATGAACTTTGTATCTGATGACATTATTTAGATCCTAAGTCATGAATTTGGACATACTTATTTTGCTAGCTAGTACAAAATTTTAGATTGTCCTGTCTTTATGTGAAGCTGGGGGATTGGCATGATCCATTAAAATTCTCAAAAAAATGAGCCAAAAGTGATCCAATTTAGTTCTTGTTACCAACATTCTAGCTAAGTTTTTAATCTGATGAAAGTGTTTAGTTCCAAAGTCGATCCATTCAAATACTACATTTTCTAGCTAGTACATAGTTATATATTTTTACGGCCTCAGTATGAAGCTAAGCTTGATGCATATTTTCATTGGCTGCTACTACAAGCATGATGAGTCCTTTCTTGGCAATGTGCCTCTTGATTTTTCTTGGTGGGTGGATGAACAAGTTTATCCTTGATTGTTGCTGTGACCAAATTGAGTTCAGGGCTCCTGGTATTTACAATCCTAATGATGAGTTAGTATCAAATTTGAATAGTTTTACATGCAAATCTGAGGAGCAGAAAACTGGGTGAACAACTGAAACATTGAGTTTAAATTGCTTAGTAGTGTTTTAATTTTGCTTCTAACGCTGAAGCGTCATCTCATGACCTTTTACTTGAAATTATTGATTCCTTTTTTACCTTCTCGATTCTTGATAAAACCAGTATGAACTAGGAGGTACACTCAGTGTTACATGATGCTTAAAACTCGATAATTTTATTAATCCCTTCTTTTTTTACTTGGTGTCTATGCTGGTGTACCATACTGGTTGTCTGATGGCCGGTTAGATTATGGCACACGTTATTCAAAACTTTGATTGAAAGTTGATATCTTAATATATGACAAATGTGGATAGCATGTTGGAAATTCTTCTGTTGTTTAGAAACTTTATGAGGCAACTTGTAAATCTATCTAAAATTTTCCTTTTTTGTGTGTTATGAATATAATCAGGTTTATTTGGGATCTATGTCCAAAATGAACTTGGAAATACTAGATGTTTGTATTTTTCAGTTTCTATGCATCTTGATTTTGTTGGTTGTGTAGATGGAAGCAAAGATGGAACTCCTTAGCGTAGGAAAGATGCATGATGAACAAAGTAGCATCGGAAAAGAACATATTTTACTGGACTGTCACAAATTTCTGAACTATCTATAAACAAGCCCTTGTACATTAATATTTTTCTTCTCTAACACAGGAAAGCATGACAATTCAACATGGCATGCCTACGTGCTATAGAACTATACTAATTTTTGGTGAAATCATGCACTATCAAATAATGCAAATTTGTAAGGTGAACATTTTTGTATTGCACTGTGTATAAATATGTACTGTCAGGAATTATGTATTTTCTTGAGGTGACAATTTTTTTCTTATTGATATTTTATCCTCATTCTAAAAGAAAAAAAATATTGTTACTGAAATGATTACAGTTTTTTTCTTTGGTCATTATGTTTGATGGTGAATAATGCTGAATGTGCATCCATGTAATTAGTTGGAAATTGACTTGGTCATACTGTTGCTTCGTATTGTCACGGTCTTAGTTGATTTTGCCTAAGTCGTGCGGTACCCTTGTGTGTCCGTCCGCAAAGGTCAGCCTCTCCGAAGTCTCCCATGGTCTCTTAGGACCCACAAAAGAGAAAAGGAATTAGAGAAAACGCCTCACTCGGGATCAACAAGCAAACATTCTAAGGAAACACTACATAGACAATGCAAATTACAAACAGACTTTACAAATTCTGAACAGTTACATAATAAAGGGTCAAAATGGTCCACTACAGACCGAATATCTCTCACAAGTGTCTACATGACATGACATTTATTTATAAGCCGAAGAAGGCCACCAAACCCAACTAAATTAGGGATGTTAAGCCTTCGATCTTTCCTTTACATGCTGTCTAAAGCATGAACATACCAAAAGACATGGACATAAATAAGTATTACATCAAACATCCTGTTTAGAAGTTTGTCCGTAACATTCTCCCATACTTATTCCTTCGACGTCCTCGTCGAAGCCTTTGCCGACACTATAACTGCTCGCCTTTGCTGAGTCTTTAATCTTCTACTCCAACTGCAATGCGTCTTTTGGCTCCCAACTGCTCTCCGCTGTTGTTTTTTATTAGTCGAACCTTTGATCCGTCATGTTGTTTCAACTCGCCAATGACTCTGACTCTAGTGTGGGGTTGGCTGAGTTGTGTTGATCCCTGTTGGTTCTTACAGATCCTCCAGATGAAGGAAAAAAATCATCCTTACCATGCGCTAGTCTCTCAAATGCCTCATGCTGCTTGAATTGGGTGGATGCTTGTTGGAGCTTTAGCGAGCATCGCCTCGTAAACTTTTGAAGTTTTGGGTCCTTCCTCCACAAAATTTGCTCATTGGCTTTTCTTACACTTAGTTGTCACTTCCAAGTAGGTTCGCATCACTTCCGCTTTCGATTGGCATTTCGTTGGGAAATGAAGCGAACAATCTACTCTCAGTAGCACTGATCACCGTTGGTGAGGATTTGACAACTATTGTCTTCTATTATCTTCGAAGGGTCTTTGAACTTATGCAGAGCTCCTCTGCTGGATAGATAAGAGAATTGGGGTACTCGGTTTCGCTCATTCTCTTAAGAGTTGAGAAGGCGAAGGTTTCTTGACTTCGCCCGCCTCATCGAGGTTGTACTTCATGCATCGAGCTGGTTACTGGCCTTCGCTTGCTTTTTGCTCACACTTCTACCCGCCTCCTCGAGGTTGTACTCCATGCATCGAGCTAGTTACTGGCCTTCGCCTGCTCTTTGCTCACACTTATGAAGCACTTGAAGTGTTTGCAATCCTTGCGTTGAGTGAGTTAGTTGTGATTCACTTTCTTAATGTCAACAAACTTCTGGAATGCAGGAAATTTTCACCCCAACTTGGAGTAAGTCTCTAGTAGTTTTGGTCGCCTCTGGGATTGTACTGTCTTCTCCATCAACCCGGTTGCCTACTCCACTGAGTAGCAAAGGTACAGTACCGCGTATTGCTTGCTTCGTTCTTTGTTTGTGCACTCTTGCATGACCCAAAGTCCTTCACTTTTGGTTATCTTGATAAGAAGCTCGTTGACACCGGTATTACGAAGTTCTTTGGCCTCTGCCCTTCAACCTTGTCTCGGTACTTGGAGTTTGCCTCTACATGCTCTACCTCCTCGGTCGCTTTCACGACCAAGCGCTCTCCCTCCATGAGAGCAAGGGATTAATGACTTTCACGGAAGTCCCGCCTCTGCGGTACCATAGCGTTGCCATGCCCATGGCCCTACTATCCGTCGCCTCGCATATGCATCTCTTTTCTTCACGATCAGTAGATATATCTCTATGACACTCCCCCAGTCCACCTCCATTCTAACTAATGCTTGATTTTGGGTAGCTAAGTCCCTTTGGACTCGTCGTCGCTTCCTCGCCCCTTTTGACCCCCTGCTTCAACACCTTTGTGTTTTCCAAGCAGCTCCCTTTGATCGATGGAAAGACAGACTACAACTCTCATGCATGGCCTCTACCATCACATTGTAGGATTTGCACCGATTCTGTTCTCCTTAGCTTCCTTGGTAGCAACGTTCGCTTACTCAACCTTGTCCTCTGACTTGTCGGGCTCCCTTAAGCGAATATAGGCTCTGGAGCAGTCCAACTCTCCAACTGCTTCGATCATACCTCTGCATGATCAAGTCCCTCCCATGTGACTCACTAGTACCTGCATTCGAACTTTTCCCTTGATGGAACATAGCCCTCATATGCTGATAACTAAGTCTTTCATGTGATGCAAGATTTGATGCACGCACGGAAGACCCGCCTCTATGGTACCATGGCCTTCACTCCTTGAATCCATAGCCCTTCTTGTCATCGTATTGTTCATCGAAGTGGAGCTTCTAGTAGCTCCCGATTATACCTCCGTATGATCTAGTCTCTAACGGGACTATGTCATGTGTATCGCATTGCTACGAACTATTCCACCACGATATGCTGCACCATATCGCCTCCTGGTGACATCACTATTGCATTCTGATCCCTGTGGGATGAACTTGAATTGTGATTCCTCCATGTGTGGCCTTTGCTAATACAACGCAGGGTCTCTTCCACCTTCGATTTTGTTCGCTCCTTTGGCAATCGACCCTTATCCACCCACTCTTGGGTCACACCTAGATGAAGCACCGCTCTAGGACAGTTCGTCGCCTAGTAGCTCCCGAAGTCTACCGACTTCGTTGCAATTAGTGCACCATTGTCTCGATCTTGGGCCTCTACCCCTACCAACACGATCTCCGCTGCGCACCGCTTCCTACCTGGCAACTTAACTAGCAACACTGTGGCATATTCTTCAAGAGTACCTGCCTCCGTGTCCTCTTGCCCCATGTCAAGGCCTTCTGAACCCAACTTCGGCTCCGCAAGTTGAGTCGTCTTAATTCCTCCATCAAATGCTTCTCCGAGATAAGGTGCATGTGCCCAGAAGCTCCCTTCGTCTTTGGCACCATGCAAGATGAGTCCGCTCCGTCAGAATGAAGGACCCATGGAACAACATGATCCTACTCTTGCCTCTGTTAGAGTTCATGTCCTTGACCTTTGTCCAAGGAAAGCTATGTGCCTCTGCTCCATGTGTCATCTTCTATGTTGGCTCCCTACACGCGGCTTGGGTACTTCGCTAAGTCACACCTAAGTTGCTCCGGTCCTCGTTTTGCATTGAGTTGATGGTGGCCCTCGCGCCCACCATTCCAAGGGTCAGCCCTCCCTTGAGTCTGATCTCCATATCAACTCCAAGTGTGCCTTCATTTGTGTTGCCTTAGGTCGCTCCCCCACTTGATCTCGCAATGCATCCACCAATGCATTCTCTCAAACGAGATCATGCGACGACTCCTCGTCGATTGCTTGGTCCATTGAGCTTCGTGGAGTTGTTATTTGTTGAGGTACTCCTCCTCAACATGTGCGGTCTGTTGCACATGATTCTCCCTCTGGAGAATCAAGACTTATCCCTTATGGATATCTATCCCGTTGGAGCAACATCTCTCTTCGTTTCGGAGACCACCATTCCCTTGGACTACTCTGATTTGCTGAATAAACTGCGCATTGTTTTGCCTCCTGCAAACACACTTACTAGATTACGACTCCACGTCAATACAGCTCCCACTGCACCCCTCAAGGCCTAACAACATGCTGAACACGCTGCACACTTTAGCCTCCTACGGACGTATCCTTCACATGCCGAAGAGAAAGTTTCAATGTTCCATGGCGTCGAGTTTCGGTCACCTTGGGATGGCCACGAACATTCTATTGTCCGCATACAAGCCCATGCATAAGTACCGAATTCTTCGAGTTAACAATTCCCCTCACCTCTGGAGCTTTGCACAACTCTTTCGGTCGCTGAGCAACTTATTCCACCTTGCATGGTCTCATCCTTTACCAAGCGCCTCGTTTGCCTTGAGCACCATCAAGTATTGTTGTCAACGTCGAGCCGTAGCTCGAACTCAGCCATCCCAACTTTTGTGTGCTCCGCATTCTTCCCAGCTTGCTTGTCCTCGTGGTGCCTCTTGCGCGAAGAGTTCCCCATTCCTCTGAATGTCAATCTCAGATGCCCGCTCCTCCGAATGACTCCTTTTCCCTACATCTCCATGCTCGTTTTCCCCCAAACGGTTGCGCGTGTGCTGACTGCCCTCAACGCAGCCCTGCTAGGTCCCCCACGTTTGCACGTCAAGTGTTTCTATGAGTGCTTGTCCCGCTCTGATATCATCTGTCACGACCTTAGCTGGTTTTGCCTAAGTCGTGCGGCACCCTTGCGTGTCCGTCCGCAAAGGTCAGCCTCCCCGAAGCCTCTCATGATCCCTTAGGACCCACAAAAGAGAAAACGGGTTAGAGAAAACGCCTCACTCGGGATTCACGAGCAAACATTCCAGGAAATACTTCATAGACAATGCAAATTGCAAACAAACTTTACAAGCTCTGAACAGTTGCACAATAAAAGGGTTAAAATGGTCCACTACAGATCAAATATCTCTCACAAGTGTCTACATAACATGACATTTATTTACAAGCCGAAGAAGACCACCAAACCCAACTAAAATTGGGCTGTTAAGCCTTCGATCTTTCCTCTACATGCTGTGCAAAGCATGCACATGCTAAAAGATACGGATATACATAAGTATTACATCAAAAATCCTGTTTAAAAATTTGTCCGTGACAATATGGGATTAGAAATTATCTTAAACTTGTAGAGGAGCAATTTGTCCGTGACAATATGGGAATAGAAATTATCTTAAACTTGCAGAGGAGCATTACATTGCAGGATGATGGACTTCTCTTTATTGATTTGTTGGTGGTACTTTATTTCCTTTTTGATTTAAATGTGAGAAGGTCTGTTTTCTCTTGCTCAAGCTTGTGAGTTCTTGTTATCACTGTTGGTCAGGAAACAGTGACTTTTAACTGCTGATTTCTTTCATTTTGCCAATATAATGGTATCAGAACAAATGATTAGGTGTTAGTTCTCTTTTCAAACATTCCTATGTTATTCGATTCAACACCATCATTACATAGAACAAGGTCTAGTAGGATATTTGCAGTTAACTGTTTCAAATAATATCATGCCATAAATATTTGACAAGAACAGGAATAACACATCAGATACAACTCAGATATCATAGAAATTCTTCTCTGTGGCTCTTGGCCGACAAAAGAGGTCTGATTTACATTCTTAACGAGAACAAGTCAGTGTACATACGAGAGTTGCAGAAAGCATTTCAAGTATACATGTACAATACTGCATTACATGTCCATGTCACAGTCGAAAAATGGATTAACAGGCTTAGTATGTATAGGCATGACTTGATTCACAACCTGGTACTTCAGATCCACCAACATCTACCCAAACCTCATTGACCCGACCGATGAAGTGAAATGGGGAATTGTATTGGGCGATAGAGTATGCGTTCTTGTCGGAAAATTCAGTCAGATTGGCCCAGGAAGATTGACTCAAGCTGATAGCAAGTTTCTCTGCCTCCTTTATAACATTGCTATCTCGAGCAAAACCAGAAAACTGTCTCACTGCGATGCAGTGACTTCCCCATCTATCAGAATGGAGGTTTAACTCAGGGAGAGGAACAGGAGGGGATGCCTGGAACTTCACTGGTATATAGAACCGCACAAAGTAGGCTGAAGAGTGAAGAGGGCCAGCGCCTGGAACAATGCTTGTTAAGACTGGGGCAGTCATTCTGATCCTCGAGGAATTTAGATTAGCTCCTTGGATGTACTGAAATAATCTGACAAAATAAGTAGAGCCTGATTTAGCATGTCGACCAACATGGACAAAATTAGTACAAATGATAGAGATTCCAAAGATGTAAGATCAATGAAATTTTCACCAGAATTTTTCAATATTATGCTCATAATAAGGAAACAACTCAACACAACAATAAACAGAAGTGCATCCTTGGAAATTCTGAATAGGAAAAGTATCAAATCGTATTTATTGTAGTGATCAACATTGAATGGTAGTGTAGGAGAAAAAAAATGACTATTGAGTGTACATAAAATTTACTTGCACGGCTATAACAGATAAGACTTCAAATAACGTTGTGGCAAAAAGATAATACAAAACGATCAACTTTTGATAAAGATAAAAAGTTATCGATTTAGGAGAGCGGCTTTTAACTCGTAGAGGGAACGAATATGCTCGACTTTACTGCTTTTAACTCGTAGAGGGAACGAAAAACATATGCAAGGTATATATAAAGGGAAAATCATAGTACGGATATGCTCGATTTTACTGCTTTTAACTCATAGAGGGAACGAAAAACATATGCAAGGTATATATAAAGGAAAAATCATAGTATGGATATGCTCAGACTTTCGTATCTCTCTTATGCAGTAAAGTTATCAGTTTAGTAGACTGAGAGTTCTAGTTAACTCTTGGAAGCTGGTACTCCTTCAACCAGAGAGATGACACTAACAGCAAACTACATTTAAGTCCAAATCATCATAATCGACTATTACCTATCATCGAACCTTTGCAGCTCTTCCCCATTTACTGTACACCAAAAAAGCTAATCCAAGAAAAAAAGGGAAAACAACATCTCACACCCCCATTTTCTCTTAATGAGATCTGTTTGGATGCATCAACTTTACACCATGATAGCTAAGACATTATGGTTTATGTTGTTTGAGTCAACTCTACATTTAAGTCCAAATCATCATAGTCGACTATTACCTATCTCCGAACCTTTACGGCTCTTCCCCATTTACTGAACACCAAAAAAGCAAATCCAAGAAAAAAAGGGAAAACAAAAAATCTTGCACTCCCATCTTCTCTTAATGGCTTCAAAGTTGAATCAAACAACATAAGCCATAATGTCTTAGCTATCATGGTGTAAAGTTGATGCATGAAAAATACAGTATTAAAAGATTTAACGATTCCCATGGACATGGAGCACAAGAATTGTTAGGTCCAGAATGTCTAAGAAAATCTAAGTGAATAAGCGCATATCATAAGATATAAGCTGTTCCATGAATTTCTGTTCCTCTTCTGAAATCGAATTTTCTAGTCTCATTCATGATCATTAAGAAACATCAGGAGAGGGGTCCAATTCATGGGTGTTCTTCAGAAAAAAGAAAAAAAAAAGCATTTTATTTTTCTATTTGGTGTCCAATATTGCGCTTGTTTGACGAGGCATGGCTCATTTTATCGTCGAATTAACTTGACCTCGAATTTCCAGCAGAAATGCTTATTTGAAGAGTGGAAAAGAATTAATTTTGATATGATTCTCCCAAATATATCAAAACCTACACCGTAAACATCATCTCAGGATCAATTAAATGAGCAATAACTATAGGGGATTGTGATTGCTCCTACCGGTGGAAACCGAATTTGGTGGCTTTCTCGAACGAAATCTCGTCGGTGGGAGCGGACATCCACACCGACTCCCTGTACAACCGCACCTCGAAGTCCGACTCGGAGTGTACGACGGTGTACTGGGGCGACTCGATCGCACCGGCGACGACCAACAAAAGAGGGACGACCGCGAGGAGGGTGAAGCCGCGGGGCCGATTCATCGCTGCAAGTCGCCCCCCGAGCTCGAAGGGATCGATCGGAACGAGGGGCAGCGAGGCTATGCGTCCCTTTTTAACTTCTCGGTTGGTTCGGACCGGACAACACTAATGTGGGAAGTTGGGCCGTGTTTGGTCGACTCATTGGACTCGGGCCCAAACAAGGATCCGGACCCGTTTATGATACATGGCGATCCACGTGACTCCCGCCATGTCTCTATCCACGCGTCGTTAGGTGGATGGACGACCTGACGAGTCAGCTTAACTGAAAGTGTACTTGACGAGCAACGCGAACTGAACGGTATACGCACATTCGCGGTATGATTACCGAGGCAGTGTAACGGAATTTGTGTCGCAGGATGGACATAAACTGCACGGTATTAACACCGTAGACGCAAGCCATTTTGTAGCGCCAACGAACGGGACCCTCTCCCCCCATTTCCTACTTCTCGCTCTGTTTCCGGCGCTTCGACTCCTCTCATCTCTCGCTCTCCCTTCCATGGTCGGAGGTATTCTCGTGTTCTCCACCGTCGTTCTTGGGGTCAAAGTTCGTTCCCGCGGTCGCCGGACTCGTTGCAGGAGGTATTCTCTCTCGATCTTCGGATGCTCTCTGCAGCTATGCAACCTTGCATTGTTGCGGAGCATCAAGAAAGTCAGATCCAGCCGGAGCCTTCTTTCTTGATGCCATTTGCCGCACCTTGTTGTTCTTACACGGTCTGCATTAGGTTTCCGTCTTTATTAATCGTTTCTTGGATGCGGGACGGTTCGCACTCTTGTCGAATGAACCACGCGTCGAAGGTATCAGCGCGACAAGAACGTTCCACCGCATCTCGTCGTTGATTATTTCACGTGGGCTTGCTTTCTTTTAGGTTTTGTATGTTTCTTGGTCGGCTTTCGGATCAGAGGAGGCGTTTAATCTGTTATCTGATGATGGTTTCAAGGTTTTGGGAGGCTTTCGCTGGCTTTGCTTGTGAAATGTTGGTTCGTTTTCTTGCTGCATGCGTTCTATTTGTGATTATAGGTTTTCTCTGTTCTTGATGTTTAAGCAACCAGTTCCGAAATCATTTTACAGAGAGAGTGGGTCGGTCTTGGAAAACCTTATTAGTTGACTTGAACGCTTCTACGTTAATAAGCTCATCATTCAGCATTTGGAGAGTCATTATACTACTTGGCTTTCAACTCAGCTCATCATCTCCAGCTGCCTTGGTATCACATAAACAGTTGTGTGTGTTGTGGTATCACATAATTAGCAAGTATATATATATATATTTTGTAATTTTTATGCTTCTTGCCTTTCATTTTAATGGCTAAATTGCATAGATATATGTTTCTCAAAGTTACTTCTCTAAATTTAAATTTAGCATGTATATCCAATATATAGCTGATACACTATGAGCACACAGACATACAATATTTGTCTCCCATTGCTGTTCTCTTTTATTGGATGCGTTGAATGAGAATTTGGGAGTCGTATTGCCGAACAGCTGCTTTATTTTGTAAAGGTGAAGAAGCTCCCCCTCCCTGGAAGAAGCCTGGTCCCTGCTGCATAGCTGCGGAGACATGGAGTTGCATAAATTGCGAAGGGTATACATTGAGTTCGCAGAGATTGTCTTCCGTGACGGGTTTCTGGACAATCAGTACACACAGTTGCAGCAGCTGCAGGATGAGAGCGAACCTAAGTTTGTTCTTCAGGTTGGGACTCTTTTCCTTGAAGACTCTGAGAAGCTCCTCAATGAACTACGCTCTATCCTAGATCAGCAGGACGTGGACTTCGAGAAATTGGATGCCTTTGTCCGCAAGTTGACAGGCAGCAGTGCCAGCATAGGTGCTAAAAGAGTCAAAGATGTGTGCATGGCCTTTCACGACTGCTGTAAGAAGGGGAGCAAAGAAGGTTGCCTCAAATGTCTGCAGCAACTGGCGGCGGAGTATCGCCTGGTGAAGCGCAAGCTGGAAACTCTGTTCAAGCTGGAGACGCAGATTCTGGCTGCTGGTGGATCAGTCCCATTGTTGTCGCAGTAGCAACAGTAGCACGTGCCAAAGCAGTTGTTCATGCTGTTTGCTGCTTGTCATTGCTTTCGCAGCTTCCTGTGGCCCACTCATGTGGAAACGTCTCCTTTTGAGTGACTTAGCAGTCAAAAACTTGTGGTGTTTCTCTGATGTGGTAGATAAGACTAAAAGGATAAGGTGGTTCCTCGATTGAAAACATATTAAGGAGAAGTCGACAGTTCAATTTGGTGTCTCATTTCCGTGCAACGTTTAGTGTTACTTCGATTTAAATGTGCTTGCGGCGACCAAGGCATCTGCGAGCGACGCTCCCGCTCCCGAAAAGGGGGAGAGAAGGGTGTGGAACTCGCATTGCAATTTTGGCAACGCATCTTCCCCGGCGCGAGAGAGGGCAGGAAGAAGGGGTTGAATCTGGAAAGGCGCTTCCATTTTGGTTCTCCTTGGTTTATTTTGACCGATGGAATCGGATAATATCGAGTGCATCTCCGTGTCGGACGGGATGGTGGACGACGACGAGGTCGCCCACGTTCCCCACCCCTTCTTGAAGCCCCACGGCGGTGGGAGCGGACCCGTCATCGGCTGCGCCGGCGGCTTTCCGGCGCCGGTTATAAGCCCGGTGACTAGGGTGCATCAGTTGCTGGAGTGCCCCGTCTGCACCAACTCGATGTACCCCCCGATCCACCAGGTTAGAGTTACCCTATTTTGAATTTTCTTCTCCATCCTGGTCGGGTTGGGTCTCTAGGGATTGTTGTCGGATATAATTTCTCGGCTTGTATTTCGGGGGAAATCTAAGTGATTGTTGGTGTCAAGATGTTATTTATGGCATTGTTTGCATAACCAGTTCGGTGCATTGAGTAGTACAACATCGAGGTGGCATGCGAAGTCTAGCAACATTTATCTTCTCAACTTTTAAAAGAATAGGCGAAACCGAGTATCCAAATTCTGTTATCTATCTAGCACAGGAGCTTTGCACAGGTTCAAAGACCCTTCAAAGATAATGGAAGACAATAGTTGTCAAATCCTCACCAACGATGATCAGTGCTATTGAGAGTAGATTGTTCTCTTTATTTACCAACGAAATGTCAATCAAAAGCGAAAGTGATGCGAACCTACTTGGAAGTGACAACTAAGTGAAAGAAGAGTCAATGGGTAAATTTTATAGAGGAATGACCCAAAAGTTCAGAAGTTTACGAGGCGATGCTCGTTAAAGTTCCAACAAGCATCCATCCAGTTCAAGCAGCATGAGGCATTTGAGAGACTGGCGTATTGTAAGGATGGTATTTTCTTTCATCTGGAGGATCCGTAAGAACCAATAGGGATCAATACAACTCAGCTAACCCCACATTAAAGTTAGAGTCATTTGCGAGTTGAAGCAGCATGGCGGATCAAATGTTCGATTACTCAAAAATAGCAGCGGAGAGCAATTGGGAGCCAAGAGGCGCATTGCAGTTGGAGTAGAAGATTGAAGACTCAACAAAGGCCCTCGCCTTTGTTGAGTCTTCAATCTTCTACTCCAACTGCAATGCGCCTCTTGGCTCCCAATTGCTCTCCGCTGCTATTTTTGAGTTGTAGTGTCGGCAAAGGCTTCGACGAGAACGTCGAAGGAATAAGTGGGGGAGAATATCACAGACAAACTTCAAAACAGGATGTTTGATTTAATGCTTATGTATGTCCGTGCCTTTTGATATATTCATACTTTGCACAACATGTAGAGAGATGGTCAAAGGCTTAATAGTCCAATTTTAGTTGGGTTTGGCGGTCGCTTTAGGCTTGTAAATAAATGTTATATCATGTGGACACTTGTGAGAGATTTTCGATCTGTAATGGACCATTTTGACCATTTGTTGTGCAACTGTTCATGTAAAGTCTGTTTGTAATTTGTATTGTCTATGAAGTGTTTTTGGAAATGTTTGCTTGTGGATCCCGAGTGAAGTGTTTTCTCTAACTTGTTTTCTCTTTTGTGGTTCCTGAGGGACCATGGGAGGCTGACCTTTGTGGACTGACACGCAAGTGTGCTGCACGACTTAGGCAAAACCAGCTAAGCTGCGTTGAGGGAAGTCAGCACACACACGACCGTTTGAGGAAAAACGGACATGGAGATATAGGGAAAAGGGGTTGCTCAGAGGAGCAGGCATCTGAGATTGACATTCAGAGGAATGACAAACCTTTCGCGCAAGAGGCACTACGAGAACAAGCAAGCTTAGAAGAATATGGAGCGCACAAAGGTTGGGATGGCTGAGTTTGAGCTATGGCTCAACGTTGACAACTATACTTGATGGTGCTCGAGGCAAGTGAGGCTCTTGGTAAAAGGATGAGACTATGTAAGATGGAATGAGTTACTCAATGACCGAAAAAATTGTGCAAAGCTCACAGATATGAGGGGAATTGCTAACTCGAATAATTCGGTACTCATGCATGTGCTTGTATACGGATGTTGGAATGTTCGTAGCCATCCCAAGGCGATTGAAACCCGGCACTATGGAGCATTGAAACTTTCTCTTCGGCATGTGAAGGATACATCCGTAGAGGCTGAAGTGTGTATCGAGTTCATCATATTTTTAGGCCCTAAGTGGTGTAGCGGGGGTTGTATTGACGTAGAGTCGCAATCTAGCAAGTGTATTTGCAGGAGGCAGAATAATGTACAGTTTGTTCAATAAATCGGAGTAGTCCAAGGGGATGGTGGTCTCCGAAACGAAGAGAGATGTTGCTCCAATGAGATAGATATCAAGAGGGATAGATCCTGGCTTCTCTAGTGGGAGAATTATGTGCAACAGACTGCATATGTTCAAGAGGAGTACCTCAATAAATAACAACCCCATGAAGCTCAATGGATCGAGCAAGCAGAGAGGAGTTATCGCATGATCTCGCTTGAGAGGATGCATTGGTGGATGCATTGTGAGATCAAGTGGGGGAGCGACCCAAAGCAACACAAATGAAGGTATACTTGGAGTCGATATGGAGATCGGACTCAAGGAAGGGCTGATCCGTGGAATGATGGGCGTGAGGGACACCATCAACTCAATGCAAAAAACAAGGAGCGGAGCAACTTTGGTGTAACTTGGCGAAGTACCCAAGCTGCATGAAGGGAGTCAGTGTAGAAGTTGGAACATGGAGCGGAGGCATAGTGCTTTCCTTGGACAGAGGTCAAGGACATGAACTCTTGTAGAGGCAAGAGCAGGATTATGTTGTTTCATGGGTCCTTCATTCTAACGGAGCGGACTCATCTTGCATGGTGCCAAAGATGAAGGGAGCTTCTGGGTACATACACCTTATCTCGAAGAAGCATTTGATGGAGGAACTAAGGCAACTCAACTTATGGAAGCAAAGTTGGGTTCAGAAGACCTTGGCATAGGGCAAGAGGACACGGAGGCGGGTACTCTTGAAGAATATGCCATAGTGTTGTCATTCAAGTTGCCATAAAGGAAGTGGTGTGTAGCGGAGATTGTGCTGGTAGGGGCAGAGGCCCAGGATCTAGACAATGGTGCACTAATTACAGCGAAGTCGGTGGACTTTAAGAGTTACTAGGCGACGAACTGTCCTAGAGCGGTGCTTCATCTATGTGTGACCCAAGAGTGAGTGGATGAAGGTTGATTACCAAAGGAGCGAACAAAATCGAAGGTGGGCTTAGGATCTAGACAATGGTGCACTAATTACAGCGAAGTCGGTAAACTTTGGGAGCTACTAGGCGATGGACTGTCGTAGAGCAGTGCTTCATCAAGATATGACCCAAGAGTGGGTAGATGAAGGTCGATTTCCAAAGGAGTGAATAAAATCGAAGGTGGTAGAGACCCTGCGATATAGTGGCAGAGGCCACACATGGAAGGATCACAATTCGAGTTTATTCCATAAGGATCAGAATACAATGGAGATGTCACCAGGAGGCGACATGGTGCAGCGGATCGTGGTGGAACAGTTCGTGGCAATGCGATACGCACGACATAGTCCCGTGAGGGACTTTATCATACGAAGGTATGATCGAGAGCTACTAGAAGCTCCACTTCGGTGAACAATACGACGGCAAAAAGGGCTATGGATTCAATGAGTGAATGCCATGGTACCGCAAAGATGGGTCTTCCGTGTGTGCATCGAATTTTGCATCGGATGAAAGCCTTAGTCATCAGCATATAGGGGTTGTGTTCCACTAAGGAAAAAGTTCGAATGCAAGTACTAGTGAGTCTCATGGGAGGGACTTAATCATGCAGAGGTATGATCGAAGCAGTTGGAGAGTAGAGGTATGATCGAAGCAGTTGGAGAGTTGGACTGCTTCAGAGTCCATATTCGCTTAAGGGAACCCGACAAGTCAGAGGATAAGGTCGAATAAGCGAACGTTGCTACAAAGGAAGCTAAGGAGAACAGAATCGGTGCAAATCCTATAACATGATGGCAGAGGCCATGCATGGGAGTTGTGGTCTGTCTTTCTATTGACCAAAGGGAGTTGCTTGGAGAACACAGAAGTGTTAAAGCAATGGTTCGAAAGGGGCGAGGAAGCGACGATGAGTCCAAAGGAACTTAGCTATCCAAAATCAAACATCAGTTAGAATGGAGGTGGACTCGAAGAAGTGTCACAGAGACATATATACTGATTCTGAAGAAAATGGATGCAGATGTGAGGCGTCGGATTATAGGACTATGGGAATGGCAGCGCCATGGTACCGCAGAGGCGGGACTTTCGTGTAAGTCATTGATCCTTTGTTCTCATGGAGGGAGAGCATTTGGTAGTGAAAGGGGCCGAGGAGGTGGAGCATACAGAGGCAAACTCCAAGTACCGAGACAAAGCTAAAGGATAGAGGCCAAGGAACTTCGTAAGACCGGTGTCAACGAGCTTCTCATCAAGATAGCCGAAAGTGAAGGACTTTGGGTCATGCAAGAGTACACGACCAAGGAATGAAGCAGGTAGTACGCGATGCTGTACCTTTGCTACTTAATGGAGTATGCGGCTAAGTTGATGGAGAAGACGGTATAATCCCAAAGGCGACCAAAACTATTAGAGACTTACTCTAAGTTGGAGTGAAAACTTCCTGTATTCCAAAAGTTCGATGGCATTGAGAAGGTGAATCACAGTATTTAACTCAATGCAATAAGTGTAAACACTTCAAGTGCTTCAAAAGTGTGAGCAAAGAGCAGACGAAGACCAGTAACCAGCTCGATGCATGAAATATAACCTCGAGGAGGCAGGTGAATTCAAGTAACCTTTACCTTCTCAACTCTTAAGAGAGTGGACAAAACCGAGTACCCTAATTCTCTTATCTATCCAGTAGAGGAGTTCTATACAGGCTCAATGACCTTTCAAAGATAATGAAAAACAATAGTCTTTCACTGGGGCGACTCGATCGCACCGATGACGACCAACAAAAGAGGGACGACCGCGAGGAGGGTGAAGCCGCGGAGCCGATTCATCGTTACAAGTCGCAACCCTCCCCCCCCCGGGAGCTCGAAGGGATCGATCGGAACGAGGCAGCGAGGCTCTGCGTCCCTTTTTTACCTCTCGGTTGGTTCGGGCTGTACAACACTAATGTGGGAAGTTGCGCCGTGTTAGGACGACTCAGTGGACTCGGGCCCATACAAGAATCCGGACCCATTTACGACACATGGCGATCCACGTGACTCCCGCCATGTCTCTGTCCACGCGTCGCTAGGTGGATGGAAGACCTGACGAGTCAGCTTAACTGAAAGTGTCCTTGACGAACAACGCGAACTGAACGGTATACGCACATTCGCAGTATGATTACCGAGGCAGTGTAACGGAAATTGTGTCGCAGGATGGACATAAACTGCACGGTAGTAACACCGTAGAGGCAAGCCATTTTGTAGCGCCAACGAACGGGACTCTCTTCCCCCATTTCCCACTTCTCGCTCTGTTTCCGGCGCTTCGACTCCTCTCATCTCTCGCTCTCCCTTTCATGGTCGGAGGTATTCTCGTGTTCTCCACCGTCGTTCTTGGGGTCAAAGTTCGTTCCCGCGGTCGACGGACTCGTTGCAGGAGGTATTCTTTCTCGATCTTCGGATGCTCGCTGCAGCTATGCAACCTTGCATAGTTACGGAGCATCAAGAAAGTCAGATCCAGCCGGAACCTTCTTTCTTGATGCCATTTGCCGCACCTTGTTGTTCTTACACGGTCTGCATTAGGTTTTCGTGTTTATTAATCGTTTCTTGGATGCGAGACGGTTCGCACTCTTGTCGAATGAACCACGCGTCGAAGGTATCAGCGCGACAAGAAAATTCCACCGCATCTCGTCGTTGATTATTTCACGTGGGCTTGCTTTCTTTTAGGTTTTGTATGTTTCTTGGTCGGCTTTCGGATCAGAGGAGGCGTTTAATCTGTTATCTGATGATGGTTTCAAGGTTTTGGGAGGCTTTTGCTGGCTTTGCTTGTGAAATGTTGGTTCGTTTTCTTGCTGCATGCGTTCTATTTGTGATTATAGGATTTCGCTGTTCTTGATGTTTAAGCAACCAGTTCCGAAATCATTTTACAAAGAGAGCGGGTCAGTCTTGGAAAACCTTATTAGTTGACTTAAATTCATCTACGTTAATAAGCTCATCATTCAGCATTTGGAGAGTCATTTTACTACTTGGCTTTCAACTCAGCTCATCATCTCCAGCTGCCTTGGTATCACATAAAAAGTTGTGTGTGTTGTGTGTTCATAATTAGCAAGTTTTCTTTTTTTTTTTGCAATTTTTATGCTTCTTGTCTTTCATTTTAATGGAAAAATTGCATAGATATATGTTTCTCAAAGTTACTTCTCTAAATTTAAATTTAGCATGAATATCCAATATATAGCTGATACACTATGAGCACACAGACATACAATATTTGTCTCCCATTGCTGTTCTTTTTATTGGATGCATTGAATCAGAATTTGGGAGTCGTATTGCCGAACAGCTGCTTTATTTTGAAAAGGTGAAGAAGCTCCCCCTCCCTGGAAGAAGCCTGGTCCCTGCTGCATAGCTGAGGAGACATGGAGTCGGGTAGATTGCAAAAGCTATACATTGACTTCGCATCAGTAGTCTTCCGTGAGGGGTTTCTGGACAATCAGTACACACAGTTGCAGCAGCTGCAGGATGAGAGCGAACCTAAGTTTGTTCTTCAGGTCGGGACTCTTTTCCTTGAAGACTCTGAGAAGCTCATCAATGGACTACGCTCTATCCTAGATCAGCAGGACGTGGACTTCGAGAAATTGGATGCCTGTGTCCGCAAGTTGATGGGCAGCAGTGCCAGCATAGGTGCTAGAAGAGTAAAAAATGTGTGCATGGCCTTTCACACTAGCTGTAAGAAGGGGAGCAAAGAAGGTTGCCTCAAATGTCTACAGCAAGTGGCGCAGGAGTATCTCCTGGTGAAGCGCAAGCTGGAAACTCTGTTCAAGCTGGAGACGCAGATTCTGGCTGCTGGTGGATCAGTCCCTTTGTTGTCGCAGTAGCAACAGTTGTTCGTGCCAAAGCAGTTATTCATGCTGTTTGCTGCTTGTCATTGCTTTTGCAGCTTCCTGTGGCCCACTCACGTGGAAACGTCTCTTTTTGAGTGACTAAGCAGTCAAAAACTTGTGGTGTTTCTCTGACGTGGTAAAAGTATAAGGTGGTTCCTCGATTGAAAACATATTGAGAAGTCGACAGTTCAATTTGGTGTCTCATTTCCGTGCAACGTTTAGTGTTACTTCGATTTAAATGTGCTTGCGGCGACCAAGGCATCTGCGAGCGACGCTCCCGCTCCCGAAAGGGGGGAGAGAAGGGTGTGGAACTCGCATTGCAATTTTGGCAACGCGTCTTCCCCGGCGCGAGAGAGGGCAGGAAGAAGGGGTTGAATCTGGAAAGGCGCTTCCATTTTGGTTCTCTTTGGTTTATTTTGACCGATGGAATCGGATACTATCGAGTGCATCTCCGTGTCGGACGGGATGGTGGACGACGACGAGGTCGCCCATGTTCCCCACCCCTTCTTGAAGCCCCACGGCGATGGGAACGGAACTGTCATCGGCTGCGCCGGCGGCTTTCCGGCGCCGGTTATAAGCCCGGTGACTAGGGTGCATCAGTTGCTGGAGTGCCCCGTCTGCACCAACTCGATGTACCCCCCGATCCACCAGGTTAGAGTTGCCCTATTTTGAATTTTCTTCTCCATCCTGGTCGTTGGGGTTGGGTCTCTAGGGATTGTTGTCGGATTTAATTTCTTGGCTTGTATTTCGAGGGAAATCGAAGTGGTTGTTGGTGTTTTATTGTTGATGATAAATGCGTGATTTTTTGTGTCTATTTTTGAGTCTTGACGAAATTTTTTACACAAAGGTGCAACCTACACTTTTAAAATTTCTTCTGTTGAGATACTTCAAAAGTTAACGAATCTTCATTTTTACGGTTTAGGCATGTGCATCTGAATGATTATTGATACATAAGTGAATAATTTGAATGCGAGAGGCCATCATCGTTTCAAGTTCTTCTACATCACATGGGTCAAACCCTGGGTTTCGGGGACTGCTGCACTTGAGGTATTAACGTGGAAATCACCAAGAAGATCTACATAGCACCTTCATACGATTTTTTCCCTGATATTAAAGAACGATATGCATATTAAGAATTCTAGTATGATTTGTGACATAATAGTAAGTGTTTAAATGAATTGGATTTATTGTAGCTTGATTTGTATTGCGGGACTGCATATGCAATTTGGAGCAAAAGGCTTATCGAGTCTAGATTCCCTGTCCCTTTACTGGGATGCTTCCTATCAGTTTCCAATTCTAACAGGCTTCTCATCTGTTAATGAGTTGCTTCTCCATGTAAGCACCCTGAGCTCTTAAGCTTCAGGTTTTCCGGGTGGCTGCTGGCTGTTATGACGATTCTTTAGTAGGAACCCAAGTAGTAAGCCTTAATCAGTTAGTAATCTTTTAAATTCCGGTACCTACTGTAGTATCCAGGTCCAGGTCCTCCTCCTACTGAAGGAATTTCCTTGTGCAGTAGATCTAGGTGGAAGAGCATGTTGTTGATCGACTACATACGTCTAAACTGTAAATCTTTTGCAGATTTGAAATACATGTTCTGTCACAAATTGCTAGCTTCTGCTGCATTCCATAGTTTTTTCTCTAAACACATCATTGTTGTGAAGTACTTGCTATTCCAGGTGTTTGTGCCCTTAATCATCTCTTCCTCACAATTCTTATGCTATGTCTCCTGTATTTCATGTTTATCTCATTTTGTTGGTCATACCTCCACTTCTTGATGACTTGGATAGTTGGATATCTTGCTTTTCATCTTTCTGCTTTCCTAAACTTCCTTTTTATCTTTTTTTTTTCAATAAAATAGTTTCTTTTCTCTTTTTTGGCTCCCTGTTCCTCTACCGATGCTCCTTTTATTTTGTTGTGTTATTTCCTACTCTTCTGTGTTTTGTTACTCCTGTTCCTCTCCTCCTGCTGCCTTCACTACCCTTTTCTTTTGACTTCCTGCTTTGCCGCTTCTCTACCCTCTTTTCTCTTCCTGCTTTCTTATTCCTATGAGAAATACTCTCTGTTTGATTTTTTGACCCCATCATATTCCTTTTGGTCTATAATTGTCATTATGCTCTGTCCTTCCTGTTTTCCTCTTTCTTCTTTTTTCCTATCAATATTTTCCTTCTTTTGGTATGCTCTGTCCTTCCTGTTTTCCTCTTTCTTCTTTTTTCCTATCAATATTTTCCTTCTTTTGGTACTATGCTCCTTTTCCGTTCCATTCATTTGCATGCTCTTTTGGTACTAAGCTATAAGTAATTTTCTTCACAATTAATCATTTTTTCACAAGTCAAATAAAAAGTGATGCTTCCTTTTCTTTTTCATCACTCTAGTAATCATGTTGGCCTGTTACCTCCTGGATTTTTTATTTTTTATTTTTTATTTTCACACAGGCCAAATAAATAAACATCACTTTATTCATCATCTATAACTATTTATTACAATTCATTTATTCATCAAATTACAAATAAAAAAGTTAACTTCAAGAGTTATCCAAGTGGCTCTACCTAGCGGTAGAGGAAGGTTCGCTCTCCACTGGAATCCGATTTAGTACTAAAGGGAGGCTGCTCTGAAAATCAAAAACAAAGAAAATTCAGCAATGCAGAGTAGGAACCCCAAAAGTCAAATCAAAATAAATACATGATCAAAATTCAATCAATCATCCCATTGGCGTATATCAAGTACCCGAAGGAGCACTCCCCCAACAGCGGATGGAGAGGCTTTATCCTACGGGATGAGTTTGTGTTCTCCTAACAGCGGATGGAGGCAAACTCATATCACACTCCCAACAACGGATGGAGTGGTGTTCCACACCCGCCAAAGTGGGGACACGTTCCTCCCAACAGCGGATGGAGGAACCGTCCAGCCGCCACGTCTGACGGCCCGCTAATCCCCGAAGGGAATCGCCCTACCTGCTCTCGGCAGGAAAATTATAGAATCTCACACTAGTCATATCCATTTCGGGATGAAATAACATATTTAAAACATCTCTTTCAAAAATCATCAATATCAAATAATATAAATTAACCCTCAATTGACTTGAACTCTAGTTTAATTGGTCCAATTGAACTCAATTTACTAGGACCTAACTGAACCGATCTCTAATCCTTATTTAACTGGTCTGGAACCACCCTAGACTAGTATAATTTGGATTAGATTAGGTTTAATTTAGGTTAAACTAACTTGAATAAGTCAATAAATTTGGAATCACCCTGAATTGATCTAGACTAATCAAGCCTAGTTTAGTTCAATCAATACTTGGGCTCAAATCCAACAATAATATTGAGCTAGATCAAGCCAGCTCATCTACTAGTCATGTGCATTATACATGACTGGGCATGCATCACACAAAGCTGGCCCAACCTTGGCACATAGACTGGTCATGTGCATCGTATGTGATCGCCCATGATGGTTAGGCTGGGTTAGCCTACGGGCCAAGGCCTAATCCGTGGGTTGGGCCTGGCCTACGGGCTGGGCCTGGTCTACTGATTAGGCCTAGCCAATAGGCTGTGGCCTGACCTATGAGTTGGGCTTGGCCTGTGAGCAATTTCAATCCAAATAATATATAATTTCATACCGCAACATATATTTATTAGCAATATAAACAAAAAAACATAATAACGCATTGAATGATAGACAAGGAGATAAGCTTTAAAACAAGAAAATAACATTCTAATTTAAATGGAAATCATAATACATTAAAAGACATAAACTTTAATATAATGAAACAACCTTCTAAATTCACATAAAAATCATGCTTTCAATACATATAAAATTTCAACATATTCTAGTCAAATTCTAAATCATTCAGAATAGCATATTTTAAATTTCAAATTAATGAATATCACAAAAGATTTTAGATAACATATTTTAATCTAATAATATTTTAATCCAGATAAGATTAAAGATAAACAGTAATATCAAAAATATCAGATAAAACATATAAATTTTTAACATCTTTAAATCTATAATAAAAACTTAATCATGGGTCAACATTATACAAGTGATTACTTTAATGTAATAATAAAAAAATTTAACATTTAAAGAATTGATACATATGTTTCAAACTACAAGCTTTTCAACATTCAAAGAATCAAAATAAAAACTAAAACTTTTAAATTTAAGAAAGGCAGGGAAACCTACCTTTTGTCAACAGGGTGTAACTCCTCATTCTCTTGTCAACAGGATGTAATTCCTTGTTCCTCCCGCTACTAGGCTCGACTAGGTGAGGAACGAAGGAGAGAGATCCCTCCCCTTTAAATAGGAGGAGGTGAGCCTCTATTAAGGGAAATAAATTTTAATTTTCGTATTTATTTAATATAAATTATTTTCATTTAATATACTACCAAATATGATATCATCATATTTGGAATACTTACTAGTTATTTCCTTAATTCATATCAACAAACAAGGAAGTAGATTAGTATTTCCTTAAATTATAATAACAAGTAAGGAAAGAAAAATCAATTCCTAACTTAAATATTTGATGTGATTACATTTCTCCCCTCTTATAGGAAATTTGGTCCCCAAATTTAGCTTATCTTAATAGAATAGATGAGGATACTGTTCTCACATATCTTCTTCTCTTTCCCATGTTGCCTCTTGGTCTGAATAGTGTTGCCAACAAATCTTTACCAAAGGTATAATTTTGTTCCTTAGAACATGTTCATTTCTTTCCAAGATCTGGGTTGGTTGTTCTCTAAAAGTGGCATCATCTCGTAATTGTAGAGGTTGGTAAGATATGACATGTGATGGATCCCTGATATATCTTCGAAGCATTGACACGTGGAATACATCATGGATGCTAGCCAAATCCGGGGGCAATGCCAATCTGTATGCTACAGGCCCAACCTTTTGTAAGATCTCAAATGGGCCAATAAATCTTGGGGCTAACTTTCCCCTTTGACCAAACCTCATAACTCCCTTGGTTGGCGACACCTTTAAGAAGACGTGCTCACCAACTTCGAACTCTAGATCTCTTCGCCTTCGATCTGCATAACTTTTCTAACGACTTTGAGCTGTTAATAATCTTTGGCGTATAATTCGAATATTATTAGCATCTTTTTGAATTAATTAAGGCCCCAAAAGCTTCCGTTCTCCCACCTCATCCTAATATACAGGTGATCTGCACTTTCTTCCATAAAGAGCTTCAAATGGAGCCATCTATATGCTAGAGTGGTAACTATTATTATAAGAAAACTCAATTAGATGTAAGTGCATATCCCAACTCCCACCAAAGTCCAAAGCACATGCTCTTAAGAGATCTTCAAGAGTTTGTATTGTCCTTTCAGATTGGCCATCAATTTGAGGGTGAAAAGCTGTACTAAATTTTAACTGCGTGCCCAAAGATTTTTGTAGACTTCCCCAAAATTTATAGGTGAATCTTGGATCTCTATCTGAGATAATGCTAACTGACACCCCATGATATCGAATAATTTCCTTAATATATAAGCTTGCTAGTTTATCCAATGAATACTTTTTGTTAATAGGAAGGAAGTGAGCAGATTTAGTAAGTCTGTCTACTATTACCCAAATTCCGTCATATCCTTTCACAGTCTTGGGTAATCCTGTCACAAAATCCATAGTGACTTGCTCCCACTTCCATTCAGGAATTGAAATCCTTTGCAACTTTCCCGCAGGTACTCGATGTTCTATCTTCACTTGTTGACATATCAGACATTTAGAGACAAACTCTGCTATATCTCTCTTCATACCACGCCACCAATAGTTTTGGCATAAATCTCGATACATCTTAGTAGTCCCGGGATGGATATTAAATTTTGATCTACGTGCCTCATCTAATAATTGCATCTTTACTGGATGGCTTTCGGGAACACAAAGTCGATTGTGGAATGTAATAAAACCATCTTCGGCTTGGAGGAATTCAGGTCTAGATCCTTGAGCTATTTCCTTAACAATCATTTGAAGATATGTATCTTCCTTTTGACCTTCTTTAACATTTTCCACCAAAAATGATTGTGTCATCAAACACACAAGAAAACCTTTATTTGTCTTCGATAAAAGTTTAAGTTTTAAGTCTGTTAACTCCGTTATCATAGAATTCTTTTAAATATTCATATAGGCTACAAGACTGTAGGTATTTCTGCTTAAGGCATCAGCAACTACATTAGCTTTCTCAGGATGGTAGTTGATATTAAAATCATAATCCTTTAGAAAGTCCAACCACCTTCTTTGTCTCATATTTAAATCTTTCTGTGTGAAAATATATTTGAGACTCTTATGATCTGTGAAGATTTCGAAAGTCTGTCCATATAGATAATGCCTCCAAATTTTCAGTACAAAAATGATAGCTGCTAGCTCTAAGTCATGAGTAGGATAGTTCTTTTCATGAGGCTTTAATTGCCTCGATGCATAAGCAACTACCCTCTCGTTTTGCATTAGAATGCGACCAAGCCCTTGTAGTGAGGCATCACTATACACTACAAAACCTTCTCCCCCTGAAGGAATCACCAAGATAGGAGCACTGGTTAATTTCTTCTTCAATTCTTGAAAACTTTGTTGACATTTATTATCCCACATAAATTTTATGTTCTTTTGTGTCAACTTGGTCAATGGTGCTGTTATTTTTGAAAAGCCTTCTACGAATCTTCTATAGTATCCAGTCAAACCCAAGAAGCTTCTAATCTCTGAAACATTAGAAGGCTGCTTCCATTTTATCACAGCTTCAATCTTGTGAGGGTCAACAGATATGCCAGCGCTCGAAATTACATGACCAAGAAACATAATTTCATTGAGCCAAAAGTTACATTTACTTAACTTGGCATATAGTTTCTCTCGCCTTAGGACAGAACTGTCTTAAGATGGTGTTCATGCTCTGCTATGCTTTTGGAGTAGATCAAGGTATCATCAATAAACACAATTACAAATTTATCGAGATAAGGGTGAAACACTTTATTCATGAGATCTATGAAGGCAGCTGGTGCATTTGTGAGTCCAAAAGGCATTACTAAGAATTCATAATGACCATATCTTGTTCTAAAAGCATTTTTTTTTTTTTTTTTTTTACGTCTCCTTCTCTTATCTTTAGTTGATGATACCCAAATCTTAAATCAATTTTCGAGTATACCTGAGTACCTTGAAGTTGATCAAATATGTCATCTATTCGGGGAAGGGGATATTTATTCTTTATGGTCACTTGATTGAGTTGTCTATAATCGATACATAGTCGCATAGATCCATCTTTCTTTTTCACAAATAGGATAGGGGCACCCCAAGGTGATACACTGGATCGAATAAAACCCTTGTCCAAATGCTCTTGGATCTGTTTCTTTAACTCCTCCAACTCAATTGGTGTCATTCTATACGGAGGTTTAGAAATAGGTGCAGTGCCAGGTAAGATCAATTGTAAATTCAATCTATCTATTTTGTAGTAGTGCAAGTAGATTTTCGGGAAAAATATCTGGAAAATCCCGTACAATGGGGATGTCCTTTAATACTGGCTTCTTAGATTCTTCTCCAAAAATAAAGGTCAAGTATCCCTGACATCCTTTAAGTAATAATTGGGTAGCACTCAAAGCTGAAATAATATAAGAGAACTTTTCCTGAATCCCAATGAACTTGAAAGATGGTTGATCTAAGGGTGAAAAAGTAATAGTCTTCCGGAAACAATCGACACTTGCATGGTATGTTGAAAGTCAGTCCATACCCAAGATAGCATCGAAATCTTAAAATTCTAGTATAATAAGATCTACTAGCAAATCATGACATTTAATAGTAATAACACAGTTTCTATATATCTGATCAACTGTCAAAGAGTTTCCAACTTATTATTTGTATGAACACCTCTCCGAGTGCATACACCAGTAGCATTGCGACCATGAGCACCCCGAGTGATAAAACCACTAATCTTTGGAATTGGCTCTATTACTCTTATAATAGGTTCAAGACAATCATTGGTTAAAGTCAATCAAGGGACCTAATACACCTACAGGCCCTAGACCATGCTCTGATACCATAAGAATTGTCACATCCTGGATTTTTTATTTTTTATTTTCACACAGGCCAAATAAATAAACATCACTTTATTCATCATCTATAATCATTTATTATAATTCATTTATTCATCAAATTACAAATAGAAAAGTTAACTTCAAGAGTCATCCAAGTGGCTCTACCTAGCGGTAGAGGAAGGTTCGCTCTCCACTGGAATCCGATTTAGTACTAGAGGGAGGCTGCTCTGAAAATCAAAAACAAAGAAAATTCAGCAATGCTGAGTAGGAACTCCAAAAGCCAAATCAAAATAAATACATGATCAAAATTCAATCAATCATCCCATTGGCGTATATCAAGTACCCGAAGGAGCACTCCCCCAACAGCGGATGGAGAGGCTTTATCCCACGGGATGAGTTTGTGTTCTCCCAACAGCGGATGGAGGCAAACTCATACCACACTCCCAACAGCAGATGGAGTGGTGTCCCACACCCGCCAAAGTGGGGACACGTTCCTCCCAACAGCGGATGGAGGAACCGTCCAGCGGCCACGTCTGACGGCCCGCTAATCCCCGAAGGGAATCGCCCTTCCTGCTCTCAGCAGGAAAATTATAGAATCTCACACTAGTCATATCCATTTCGGGATGAAATAACATATTTAAAACATCTCTTTCAAAAATCATCAATATCAAATAATATAAATTAGCCCTCAATTGACTTGAACTCTAGTTCAATTGGTCCAATTGAACTCAATTTACTAGGACCTAACTGAACCGATCTCTAATCCTTATTTAACTGGTCTGGAACCACCTTAGACTAGTATAATTTGGATTAGATTAGGTTTAATTTAGGTTAAACTAACTTGAATAAGTCAATAAATTTGGAATCACCCTGAATTGATCTAGACTAATCAAGCCTAGTTTAGTTCAATCAATACTTGGGCTCAAATCCAACAATAATATTGAGCTAGATCAAGCCAGCTCATCTACTAGTCATGTGCATTATACATGACTGGGCATGCATCACACAAAGCTGGCCCAACCTTGGCACATGGACTGGTCATGTGCATCGTATGTGACCGCCCATGATGGTTAGGCTGGGTTAGCCTACGGGCCAAGGCCTAATCCGTGGGTTGGGCCTGGCCTACGGGCTGGGCCTGGTCTACTGATTAGGCCTAGCCAATAGGCTGTGGCCTGACCTATGGGTTGGGCTTGGCCTGTGAGTAATTTCAATCCAAATAATATATAATTTCATACCGCAATATATATTTATTAGCAATATAAACAAAAAAACATAATAACGCATTGAATGATAGACAAAGAGATAATCTTTAAAACAAGGAAATAACATTCTAATTTAAATGGAAATCATAATACATTAAAAGACATAAACTTTAATATAATGAAATAACCTTCTAAATTCACATAAAAATCATGCTTTCAATACATATAAAATTTCAACATATTCTAGTCAAATTCTAAATCATTCAGAATAGCATATTTTAAATTTTAAATTAATAAATATCACAAAAGATTTTAGATAACATATTTTAATCTAATAATATTTTAATCCAGATAAGATTAAAGATAAACAGTAATATCAAAAATATCAGATAAAACATATAAATTTTTAACATCTTTAAATCTATAATAAAAACTTAATCATGGGTCAACATTATACATGTGATTACTTTAATGTAATAATAAAAAAAATTTAACATTTAAAGAATTGATACATATTTTTCAAACTACAAGTTTTTCAACATTCAAAGAATCAAAATAAAAACTAAAACTTTTAAATTTAAGAAAGGCAGGAAAACCTACCTCTTGTCAACAGGGTGTAACTCCTCGTTCTCTTGTCAACAGGATGTAACTCTTTGTTCCTCCCGCTGCCAGGCTCGACTAGGTGAGGAACGAAAGAGAGAGATCCCTCCCTTTTAAATAGGAGGAGGTGAGCCTCTATTAAGGGAAATAAATTTTAATTTTCGTATTTATTTAATATAAATTATTTTCATTTAATATACTACCAAATATTATATCATCATATTTGGAATACTTACTAGTTATTTTCTTAATTCATATCAATAAACAAGGAAGTAGATTAGGATTTCCTTAAATTATAATAACAAGTAAGGAAAGAAAAATCAATTCCTAACTTAAATATTTGATGTGATTACAGGGCCTGTCCACATATAGTAGGTTGAGATTTTTCCTTTTGATAACTGGTAGCATACACTTTTTCGTGAGCTAATAAAGTTTATTAACAATGGGTTCTCAGTTTCCTATTGGATGTGAAATTTTTTTTTTACTTGCGGTAGTTAAATTAAGTTGTGCATTTGGAATTTATCAGTAGATTTTTATCTTTTAAATCAATTTCATCCAAGCTGTTTCTATTGTCCATCCAGTTACATAACAAATATAGCTTTTCTTACCCATTGATGAATGATTGTAACTTTACTTTAATAATCAGAGATTACTGAATTGAAAAACATGCACTAGCTTCCTTTTGGTTGGGGATCAAAATAATATGATTAGATTATTTTAAACCATACCAATCATGTCCTTTTTTGTTTATATGGTGCTTCAGTGGGTTAAAAGCGGGGATAAAGAGTAGTATCCAAATTGTTCCATCTAGGTTGATTATTTTTCCCTAGTTTATCATATTATATTTATTTTTACCAAGAAATTATAACTTTTATTTCTTAATCATATTTTGTGACTTAAGTCTTATAACCAACAGAGTCATTCTTTGTAACCATACAATAAATTCTGGTGCTACTGTTATATGGAAAATGGATGTAATTTTTTATTATATGATTTTTGCCTTCATATGATGTGATAGAAAACAAAAACGAGACAACTGTCCATATGCCTTTAATTGACATCTAAGGAGACTATAATTCTCAGTGGTGATATTTTGATCATATAATTTTCTCATTTATCTTTTAAAAATTTGTCTATTGATTCAATAACTAATGGTATAACACCCAGATTAGTCTTATATCAACGATAACAAGACTAAGATTGGCTTAAGCATTATGACCAATAGCTTGGGTCAAACGAAGTTGATAAGCCAATTAGCCCATCAGGCCCGAGTCATGATATTTGGTATTAGAGCCGACCTAGTATTTGGGCATGATGAGATGGCTCAAGTAGGAAAGGGCTACCAGTGAATGGAGTCAAAGGACTCGTTACGGCGTGCAGTCACCACTGGGTTATGTCTCACATGCACCATACTAGGATTTGATTTAGGATATGTTGGGTTTTGACGATGACATCAAACCCTTGAGTATGAGAGATTATAACACCCCGATTAGTCCTACATTGGAAGTGACCAAGGCTAAGATTAGCTTATATTGGCTTGATGAGCGAATTGCTATCAACTTCAGCTTAAGCATTATAACTAGTGGTTTGGGTCAAACAAAGTTGATAGGCCGGTTAGCCCATCAGGCTCGAGTCATGACATTCGGTATCAGAGCCGACCTAGTATTTGGGTATGGTGAGAGGGCTCCAATAGGAAAATGCTACCTGTGGATGGAGTCAAAAGACTCGTCATGACATGGAGCCACCATTAGGTTACGCCTCATATGCACTATATTAGGGTTTGATCTAGGATATGTTGGGCTTTGATGAGGACGTCAAGCCGAGGGAGATTATGACATACCGATTAGTTCTACATTGGAAGTGGACAAGACTAAGATTGACTTATATGGGTCTGATGAGTGAACTACTATCAATTTCAGTTTAAACATTATGGTCAGTGGTTTAGGTCAAATGAAGTTGATTGGCCAATTAGCCCATCAAGCCTGAGTCGTCACAAATAGCATCTCATGCATAGATTCGTGCTGGGTATTTGCTTATCTTTTTCCTGCTATGCTTTAAGGAAACTTAATATCAAAAAATTCACTTACATTGTAGTCATTTTTTTGTATGATGATATTGGAAATTCAGTTTTGTATATCGTTGAATTGAATTACAACATCTTTGTGCTTAACCTTCTGATCATAAACTTGAATCCTTAGTTAATCTACATGTTGAGTCTTGTTTATAGAACACAAGCAGTGATCCATCATACATTAATTCATGGTGAGCCGTAAATGTTTGCTTGGAAGTAATAAGAGGTGCCACTTTATCTCTCTATCTATGCTGTATTTGGCCTGTACTTTTCTCCCAACATTTGCTGTTAGCTAGTTGTGGAACCTTTTGTTACCTTGCTTTTTTTTCTTTCAGTACTTTCAATATGCTTGGAGTTGCCTGCAGCCCAAAATTTTTGATGCTCAAGACAAAGGTTGATTGTGATGCTTAAGAAGTTTTATGTTCTTTCATTTTTTTTTGGTAAGTAAAGCAGACTTTTTTACTTGGGATATTTATTGTATGCTTTCAAATATCAAATTCTCTGGATCTATAACTCTTACATATTATTATGAGTTAAACCAATTAGAATATTTGCAGTGCCACAATGGACACACCCTATGTTCAGCTTGTAAGTCAAGGGTACATAATCGTTGCCCCACATGAAGGCAAGAGCTTGGAGACATCAGATGTCTGGCCTTGGAGAAAGTGGTGGAGTCACTCGATCTTCCTTGCCGATATTTTTCGCTGGGGTGCCCTGAAAGTTTTCCATATTACAGCAAACTCAAGCATGAAGCTCAATGCGATTTCAGGCTGCACAACTGCCCCGATGCTGGTTCTGAGTGTTCTGTTGTTGGGGATATTCCATTCCTCGTTGCTCATTTAAGGGAGGAACACCAGGTAGATATGCACGTTGGTTCTGCATTCAACCATAGATATGTGAAATCCAATCCCAGAGAGGTTGAAAATGCTTCCTGGGTGTTGACTGTAAGTATGCTAAAACATCCCAAAGTTGACCTATTGTGATTAAGTAGGGTTTAAGTCTACTGTTGAGTTCTTTTAGTTAAAGCGTGCTGTGTATGAACATGCTCTTGGAGAGAACTTCATCGGCTGTAGGATGATCATACATGGTTTGAATTTACTGTACTGTATACATCCTGTTTAGTCATGTCATTCGATCTATTTTCTCTTTGGTATCATACCATTTGCTCTATTGCGTTCTGTCACTCTCTCTCTCTCTCTCTCTCTCTCTGCAGGTGTTCCACTGTCGTTTCATGGGTGATGAGAATGAAGCAATGCACTATAGCTACAGCCTTGAAGTTGGTTCA
The DNA here is from genome assembly GCF_036884655.1 of Musa acuminata AAA Group. Lineage (NCBI taxonomy): Eukaryota > Viridiplantae > Streptophyta > Magnoliopsida > Zingiberales > Musaceae > Musa > Musa acuminata. Next base: position 11,006,180 of record NC_088355.1, on the reverse strand, counting down.
AATGGCAGGAAACTTACGTGAGAAGGCACCCCTCGGAGCAATTGTGACAGCCACCAGAGTTCGAGACAGCCATGACAGTCTCATGATTCAGAGGAACGTGGCACTTCTCCGGTGGAGACAGGAAGGAGCTGAAACTGCGGGTTACTGGTGGTCGCATATGGAAGGAGCAGCAGAATCTCGATAGTGGAGCATGCGGTATTGAATCCCTGTGACTGATAGTCCACAAGCTTTCGTCACTGGTTGTGATTGTGCGAAGCAGGTGCATCCATGATGCTGCTGCTGTCAATATTTGGCTGTGCTTTCCACTGTTCGGTTGAATTGTTGACACGAAGGATATGTATGTATGGATATAATAAGCAAAGCTTCTTCTCCATCTTATCTCGGTGTTATTCTGAAAGAGTGCATTTTCTTTTTTTTTTAATCTCATGTTATTTCATAGTGTGTCTTTCTTGGATGCCGGAATATCTATCTGTAAATTTTATGATTGATGGACGACTATTATTTGGTTATCTGATAGCAAATCACATCTTGATTTGTGTCCATTGCCTGTATAATGATTTTATGGGTGCAAGATTCTACATTAGGAGTATTTGATGTGTGTAGGCATGTTTTGACTTCTCTTACCGATAGTTCCAAAATTGATTATTTTGATTTCTTAAAATTAAGAATCAAAATTCGGTTTTGGAACCATAACCGGAATCGGTGGTTCCGATTCAAACCATTTAATTTTTATTTATTTTTAATTATAAAATTTTAATATATATATATATATATATATATATATATATTGAATAAAAAAATTAAAAGTATAAAGCCTAACCACCTGAGCCAACGAAGGTCAACTCTAAATACGGTAGTGTGGTGTCGGTGGACCCCTCCTTTGTATTCTTTTCAGGGGGCAGATAACTTGACGGTTAGTAGTAGAACAACAATGGCATAAATAGAAACCACATAAAAGAAGCATGAACAATCGAAATGATCTCCAATATTTAGAACGTAATCTCTCTTTCTCTGCTGACTTCGCATCAAGATGATCATAGATCAGACTCTTTTCAACCTGTTAAAACTTCCAAACAATTTTGTTAACGTTCCACGGAATCTACCAAACATTCTAAATGACTATATTTTGACATGTAGAAAAACTGAACATCGTCGAATAAGATTTTCTCAGTACAGGAAAACAGTAGAAACACACGTGTCAAAAATATGACGACTCACCCTGTTATCAATCTTTCAAGAGCTGTAGTAGTCATTGAAGTTTCTTCTTCTTCTTCTTCTTCTTCTTCTTCGAGCTTCCAGTAAGGTGTAGCCAGCTAGTGGTTAGCTCTAAGCATGTCCTGCAAGTTCACGGGATAGCAGATGGACGCATGCTTGCTGTCCCACACATCATCCGCGATGATCCGGTTGACTGCATCCATGGAATGGAAGTCATCCCACCACACATGGGTCGAAGCATTGCTGCAAGCCATCTCCGGCAGCAGGCACATGATGAATCCTCCCTACTTCCCAAGACCACAGCAAGCATCGGTGACTGTCTGGAAACCTGCGAGGAACGGAACGGTGAGCTAACGAGCTCCGCTATTTCCATGCTAACTCATAACCGATAACTCACTGACCGTAGAGCTGGCGATTGGTTAGTATGTCCATGGAGCCCTCAAAAGCATCACAGAAGGTGAAGGTGGCATTTGGGAGCTCATGCACCATGTACCTCATGGCATAGTTGAACTCCATCACCACGTTATTGATTGCATCAACACACTCCCCATTCTCACTGGCGGATAGCCACAGGTAGTGAGGAGTGCAGCCAATCGGAGCCAGCCCCGTGAGCACCACTCTTCTCACGGTCTTATCATACAGACTCTGCAGTCATGAAACAACTTAGCAGAAGCCAAACACAGCCCAAGCACAGGAAATAGACACACAAAGCTTTCTCCATCTCAAGTAACAATACCTGATGCAGAACGCAGACCTAAATCGCACTGGTATTTGGTAGTGAAGCTCAGAACAAATTCAATGATCAGCAGACCATGATAAGAAATTAAGAGAAAACAATTTAACTTTTCTAGAGATTTCATATCAGATCTTTTCAGAACAGGAAGTCATTGAAATCAAGGCATAATCACCAAACATGTTGTTAAGTCTTGTAAATAATATGGACTCCTTTCCTACTAGCTTTGGCCATTGTAATACTAAATCGTAATATCGGTTTCATGAGTATGTCTAATTTATCTTGTACTCGAGAAAATTATTGATTCGTATCACATATATTAGACCCTTTCCTAACAGTTGGAATTAGTGACATCTCAATTCTTATCACATATATTAGACCCTTTCCTAACAGTTGGTATTAGTGACAACTCAATCAAAATATTTATTATAGGCCATATCCATATGTCAAAGTATAGTTGGGACACTTTGGAATCAAATTTGAAGCCTTCCAAATCATTGACTAAGGAAACGCTAAATGCAGCCAAGATTCCTTTGGGTGTGACAATCTAGTCAACCATAGCATTCAATAGCCATTATCAAAAATTTATAGAAAAGATATATTAGGTGTATGGATGCAAGATCAACATGAACTCTGCAAAATTAAGGAATTTAACTAAAAATGTATTCTTTTCCTAGTCTCCGAATTGATCACACTATCAAAAGGCAGCATTTGCTCCACTAGAAGGTTAAATTAGTCAAGACAATCAGTAAATAATTGATCACAAGTCAATGAGCAAAATGGAATAGGAAAAGACAATATAATATATATGCCATAGCTAGAAAGGGCGCTTTGAGGAAGGAGGTTGACCTTGAGCGCCTGCTTCAAAGTGGTCACTAGGAGCTGGTTGAACTCCCATGGCAGGTACAACACCTGCGCGCTCGAAGTATTTTGCAGGTAGTAATGTATAAAGTCATTGCTCCCGATCGAGACGTAGAACACCGACTTCGAGATGAGGTCCGCCGTCGCCTCCTCCCCTAGGCTTAGCTCGAACTGCTGGAAGGTGTCCGATACCTGTTGGATCTGCTGCGACAGAGAAATGTGCTGCCCCTGCCGCAAGAACGATGAGCATTTGACACCAAATCCGGCGGCAAAGTCTCGTCTACCTCAAAGAAGATATCAATTGGGTAACGAACTCACCAAATCGGAATCGCTCGAGAAGAGGATTCCGGAGGCGGCCGACGCGTAGTTCACCCCGTGGATCATGTCCTCGATCTTCCCGCTCCGGCCCAAGAACGGAGGCACGAAGGGCAACCCCAGCCGGACCGCTGCATCAGATGAGGAGAGGGTGGGTGAGAACGGGTCAAGAAATCGGAGTTCTTGAAAAGACGGGTTCTTTGACTAGGGTTGCCGACCGAGGTAGTCGACGATGATGCGGCCGGTGGGGCGGTGGGTGTCGAAGTCGCGGCCATAGGGGGGTCGATCGGCGCGGGCGAGGGTTCCGAGATAGTTGTTGGTGCCGGAGTCGACGATGGAGTCTCCGAGGACGAAGAGAGCGGGGACGAGGGGGAAGGGCGATGGCGAGGGCTGGAGGAGGCGATGAGGACACCGGACGAGGTGCGGCTGCGGCGTTCTTGGAGAGAGGGGGAGGGGAAGAAGAGGAGGAGGAGGAAGAAGAAGAGGGGGGGGAGAGGTTGGCGCCATTTCGCTGCTCGTTTGATTGGGTTTTGGGAAGGCCGGAGACTAAACGGGCGGTGCAGTGGTTTGCTTGATAGCTTACTTATGATCGGTTGTTGACCGTCCGATGGGTTTGAGTTCTTGGGATTCGATCACAGCCTTTCGATTGAAAGATCACGACTGCTAGAATGTCTCCAATATGGGATGTAAAGAAAAATGGTTCATCAAATTAATTTGTTAGTCTCTTTATTAGATTGGATTATAATAAATAGTATCAAAACGAAGTATATGTCGATTAAAAGACTTGTGAATGAATTATGTTGGCCTGCTTTGAAGAGTGCGACTTTTGTAATCATCCTCTCATCACTAACATCAAAGAAAAAAAAAAGGCAGAGAAAAGAAAATTATTAAATAGTAATATTATTTAAAAAATATATCAAGTGAAAAATACCAAAAAGTATGAGTGTCTATGGAAAAAGAAGATAAAAATATTTTTTTACGAAGAATTCAAAAATCTTAATTCTACTCAAAAGTTTAAACTTCAAATTTAAAGGTGGAAGTCCCATTTAGTTTTATTCGTTTAGTTAGTTGCCTTTAATACAAAATAATAGAATATATAAATATATATAACTTATTTTTTATAAAAATAAATTTTTAATACTTAAAATCTCTCTCAACACTACTAATAGTTATAATAAAATTGATCGATAAAGACAATTAATAGAATCGAAGCAAAAGGATAAATAAAGACGAAGATAATAGAGTCTCATAATTAATACAATCATGATAACACAAATGAGATATGGTTAACACGACAATAATAGGATGCATGTGACCACATGATGATAAAATATAAATATAAAAGTAATAAAATTTTATGAATAAAAAAGATATAATTATGATGTAATAAAAATGATGAAACAAAGACGATAAAAAGGAAGCGATGGATAATACACTCCCAAGGAGAAGTAAGGCGATAATAAATATTTAGGATATTAAAAAGAAAAATCATAAATAAAAAAATAAAAACTGAAAATATCTTTTGGGATATATATATATATATATATATATATATATATATATATAGAGAGAGAGAGAGAGAGAGAGAGAGAGAGGAGTTGGTTTGCAACTACTCGGTTGCTTCGTTCGCTTTCTGCTTCCGAGTGATTCCAACGCAGCTCAAGAATTGTTTACTCATTAGAGGTTTGATAAATGTAGTTTAAATAAAAATTAGGTAGAAAGGAAGACAGATAAGGAAGCAGCAAAGCAAGGAATACTGACACCGCAAAAGCAAACTAAGCCCATGGTTTACAACATATATTAATATCTTAAATAACACTAAACAAATATCTTAGACACCTGATGATCATGCTTCCATCATCGATCTTGATGCTTTGATTCTATGGAGAATATTCTTCTTTTATAACGATTCAAATATAAAAACATCCCTCACATGTTGACTGCTTCCATTGTGTCGAGATGTACCACAAAGAACGAAGGGTCAAAAGAGCGGGATGAGGGCGAGGATTTATGACTTGGAGATCACGTTGCTGAACCAATCCAGATGGCCGAAACTTCCCGACGCGCTCTTAATTCTCGGTTGACTTTTTCCATCCACCGTAACAGACGTCACTACTTACGCCACGCTCGTCTCCTCCTCTTACTTCGATCACGGACGCTAACATTTTAACCGTCAATTTTTCTTTATAAGTGATGATCTAAGGTTTGGGTCCGTCCATTTTGATGATGTAATGATTTTTATTTAAATACTTCTTATACTGTTATTTTCTCGTTGGCTGAAATGATCGGTTTACAGATTAGTCTTTGCTTGCACCGTATTTACATTTTGCCAGCTGTGAAGATGACTGGGGGTTTGCAAATTACTATTTGCTTCTGCATCACATTTGCGTCTTACTAACTGTGAAGGTTTCATATTTTTATGAGATAGATATTAAGGGAAAATCCAGACATTTTGACCCGAGTCAAAATTAACTCAAAATGCTGTGCTTTTTTTTTGGCACCATAAACTACGAGGCCTCCTCAGGGGTAGAAGTGGCAATTCATCTCGACTTTCCAAGAAGCTGCCTGCGTTGGGAACCGGCGCCTCGCTCCACTTAACGCCGTCAGTTATCTACCATGCCGTTAAGTCTTGGTCTACCCTCATAAGATCCACGAGCCTTTCCCTCTCCTCATTTTTCTGATCGAAAGGAAGCAATCGGGGCTGGAAGATTAGTTTCGGCGTTCGGATCGAAGCCCTCGCCCATTGATTGCGCGTTTTCGGTTCTTCCTCTCCGGTGAGAACCGATCGCCAAGGGTCGATCTTCCTCCGTCTTTTCTGCCCTTTTCTGGGTAGAAATCAGCCATCGATCGAAGGAAACCCTGATCGCTTCTTTTGTTCCCTTCTTGCTGGTTTTGCTGAATTTGGAAGGTTCAGTGTAGGGTTTGTTCTCGATGCTGGAAGCTTCCCTTGGGTCCTTGATGGGGTTGTAGGATCTGATCAGTTCTTGGGATTTTTATTTGGGCGTCGCTTCCTCAAATCTGTGGGGAGCAGATGGCCGTAGTCGAAGATGGGTTGTAGCTTTTGAAGGAAAGACTCTCGCTGTTCTTTTTCTGCCTTCCTTCTTAGAGGCAAAAGGGGCTTCTGTGGTCATCTTAGTTTGGGAACGACGATGTCGTCGTCCGCCCTCGTCGCACTCAGCCCCATCCGGGACGATTTCCCGCTGTCCCCTGTACGTTTCGACGGCAGCTGGTCGCCTCATTGCTCATCGGAGTCCATCCTGATCTATCTCGCCGTCCCTGGGTCGTCCGTGATTCCGATGCAGGTATCGGAGTTCGATTCGATCGCCTCCGTGAAGCTCCGGATCCAGAACTTCAAGGGTTTTGTTGTCAAGAAGCAGAAGCTGGTGTTTGATGGGAGGGAGCTGGCGCGGAATGATAGCCTTGTTAGGGACTACGGCGTGACTGATGGCAATGTCCTGCACCTTGTAATTAGGCTCTCCAATCTCCGTTGCATCACTGTAAAAACCACCTGCGGCAAGAAGTACAACTTCCAAGTTGAACGGAGCCGTAACATTGGGTATATCAAACAGCAGCTGGCTAAGAGGGGAAAAGATTTGAGCAGTCTTGTGGACCATAAGCTCATATGTGATGGTGAGGAGCTCGATGATCAGCAAGTGATTGATGACATCTGTAAAAACAACAATGCTGTCATCCATTTGCTGATCTGCAAATCCGCAAAAGTTAGGTCAAAACCTGTTGAGAAGGACTTTGAGGTGTCAATAGACGCTCCTGATGTAGTAGATGATCTTCAAATAGTTGCTAAGAAGGCACCAGATTCTTGGATCGACCCAGTTGTTGTTAATCCCAAAGTCGATTTGTCTCCGGTGATTATGGAACTAGTCCGGTCTACCTCTGCAGGGCTGGAGAAGGGTAATCTACCAGTCATGTCTTCAGAAGGTTCAGGGGGAGCCTACTTTATGCAGGATGCTATGGGCCACAACTATATTGCTGTCTTCAAGCCGATCGATGAGGAACCAAGAGCTGAAAATAACCCTCGAGGGCTTCCTTTATCGACGGATGGTGAAGGGTTGAAGAGGGGAACACGTGTTGGAGAGGGAGCAATAAGGGAGGTTGCAGCATACATTCTTGATCATCCTGTCAGTGGAAGCCGCTTATCTGATGAAGCAGGGTTTGCTGGTGTTCCTCCGACGGTCATGGTGCGGTGCTTCAACAATGGTTTCCATCACCCTGAGAATCGTGGGTATGTGGCCAAGAATTCCAAGATCGGATCCTTACAGATGTTTGTGAAAAACAATGGAAGCTGTGAGGATATGGGGCCTCGAATGTTCCCGGTTGAGGAGGTTCATAAGATTTCTGTGTTAGATATTCGCTTAGCAAATGCTGATCGGCATGCTGGAAATATTTTGGTCTGCAAGGATGAGGAAGAAGGGAGGTTTCTCTTGGTTCCCATCGATCATGGATACTGCTTGCCTGAGAATGTAAGTATTTGCATTTATTTTTGCGATGAGCGGTACTTTACTATTGTCTTGATGTACTTCTGCCTGGTTTGTGCTTTATCTGTTGTTCGAGAAAGCTGAGTTGATATTTAATTTGAAATATTTCATGCTTGTTGTTCTGTAAGACTGCATCATAAGTAGAGCAATCAAGCTCCAGAGCCGCCTTTTCCTTCTTTCTACCTCAGCTCCCATCTGTTTCCATTAGATGACCAAGATTTAGACTAGTAGGCATGTTTGGACACAGTACTTAAATGATTATGTCCCTGAGAATGATAGATACTTTTCATTTAAAGCCTTTTGTCCGCATTCATGGAGGTATAGCTGTATACGTTTAGTTCACTCAAGCAAGGTAATTTGAAATGATGATATCTCATTCTGGAGGATTTTTAAGTATGACTCCATTACCCCCAATAATTCCTAAAGTGTTTGTATGCTTGCTTGACCTAAAACCGTTTCTTATGTCCTTAAGTGTCCTGAAGGATGATTCCATAACAGCTTCTTTAACTATATTAAACTATTCTTATCCTAAAAGAATGTCTCAAAAGCACTGTAGAATTTCCCTCTAGGAGCTATTAAGCCTACATGCATTGCTGTTTTAGCCGACTTCCTCATCTGTGACAATATCTGATCCATTCTGTCCACCATTACCTTACATATAGTTAGTTATACACACAAAATAGGCTCCTCCTGATTTGACATGACCACATTCTTATCCATATTGGGGAATCATGATGGTGTGATCATTTCAGATAAACTAATCAGTGTGAGATTGGAACTTCTGCATGTTTGTGATTCATCTTTTTATTAAATTTGGTGAAATTTCATATCTGCATGAATTCATGGTTTCATATGTTTTTCTTCTTGCGGACAGCCATCTGGATCTTTAATGTTTTCTTTCTTGAGGAAAAAATCCAGATTGGTTTGTCCATGTATGTTTGGTGTTACATAATTGCTGAGCTTTAACACATTTGTTACTGCAGTTTGAAGATTGTACATTCGAGTGGCTCTACTGGCCTCAAGCTCGCCAACATTTTAGTGATGCAACCATCAATTACATAAAATCACTGGATGCTGAAGAAGATATTGCTCTCCTTAAATTCCATGGGTGGGAACTTTCACCAGAATGCTCTCGCACCCTTCGCATCTCAACCATGCTTTTGAAAAAAGGTGTAGAAAGAGGACTCACACCCTATGATATTGGAAGCATCATGTGTAGGGAAACTGTTAATAAGGAATCAAAAATTGAGGAGATAATCTGTGAAGCAAAGGATGCTGTTCTTCCGGGCACTTGTGAGACGGTGTTCCTGGAGTCTGTTTCTGAGATCATGGATTGCCACCTTGATAAACTTTTATCATAGTTTGACTGGTTACTGTTTCATATTCATTTATGATCAGATGTAAGTATGCGAACGAGCAATAGAACTATGGATGGTATGATTGTTGTAAGCATGAAGGCCACCCTATCAGTTACGTTGATATGTTTCATTTCATGACTATTTCACTTTGCACTAAATAAATCCTCGACTTTCAATATGTCATATTTGTTTGATGAAAAAAGTCAAGCTTGTACGACGGTACATATTATTTGAGTTTGCTATTTTCTTGAAGGTCATTGTAACATCCGAATGTGTTTTCTAGAAAATAATTCTGGTGTTTTTGATATAATCTTAGTTGTTTCATTGCTTGGTTTGTTCCATTTTTCATAAATATACAGATATTTTGAAATAATTGACTGTTTAGTTAAATATATTGTCATTCGATGGTTGGTGCCATCTCAGAGAAGATCACTGATACGTTTCTCTAGTGATGTGCCAGCAATGGTTTTACTAGTTGAACTAACTCTCCAGATAAAAAGTTTGTTCAACAGTAAAACCTCATTTCTGAGTGGTAGCTGATGATACATATCTATCTATAGTTAGTACCAGTTTTTGATATTTGAGGAAACCTTCTTTCAGTCCTCAGAATCTACGCAGAGAATTTTAAAGAGTTCGATGAGTTGATTACCAGTTCGGTTACTCAAAAGCTAACAGAGTGAATGTTCTTTACAATCCATGGACACATTAAAACTTGGAAGTGGTCTTTTTCTGGAAGTAGTAAATTCTCATGATGGTTCTGAGTATTAATTCTTTGGCAGAAATAGTGGAAGGGTGATTTTATGTGAATTTTCATCTTCTAGTTTCTCGGATATTGAATTTTTTCCTTTCAGGTATTTGCTTAATTTTATAACAATACTTGGCCATGTTTATGCCATAGTAATAGTTCCCACATATTACAACTTTTTAACTTTTAAGCTGTTCTCATGTTATATTTATCCTTATGACATGTCCATATTGTTCTCCCTATCCTTCTCTTCTGCAAGTCCCAACTGATAAGAAGCATCAGATCTGCTACATGTCTATAGATTGCAAGTCACTAAAATGTCACGTACCTTTTCTTCACTAACTACTGAGGCAGTGCATTCATTCTCCTGGTTTTATGGTGAGGAAGAGAGGAGCTTAAAGCTGTACCCATTTGGGAGAGTTTTCAGAATCAGAAACACGGATGGATGAAAGGAAACATGATCTGTGGTTGGCTCAGTTCATCTTTCTAGGCTTGTGCTTGCTGGATATACATGCATGCATGCATTGATGAACCAGCATTTGCTTGCTGGTAATTACTGAGCCACAAAAGCTTAGTTGAGTCACTGCAACCAGGAACATGAAACCATCCCTTCCACGGAAGAAACAAAGGAAGTGAGGAATCCATGCAGCTACCATCTTCCACATGGAACTGTCCAATCTTTTCGGTGGTCATCTTCTGCTGCTGCTGCTGCAGCTGTTCATGTTCACTGTATTCCCCGTCACTCGCGACGAAATTAGTGGAGTTTCGAGTTGTTTGGAAAGCAATACCCTGAAGAAGAAGAAGAAGAAGCCACGGTTCTCAACAGCAGAAAGCAGAGATGGCTTTTCCTTCAAGTGGATATCGCTCACGAAGAGAAGGCATTATTAGTCTATGAAAACGCTTGAATTAATGAAATCACATAAGTTCATTTTATGTTTTTGATAAACACTGGTCTACTTCACCCCTATAATGGATCTTAGAAAAGGATACAACATGTACATGATGAAACATGCACATTAATTGTAGTATGGTGGTGAAACTATCATATGCTCACCAAAAGTAATTGAGGAAAATACTAGGGGTATTTTGGGGATAAGGAAGATAAAAAATGCCAAGCCAGCGAAGCCACGTTGCGATGGATGAGACGAAAATGGCAACGTGGCCCAGCCCACTGGGCCCGGATAGGGAAACCGGAGCCGACTTCGTTTCCCACCCCGCCACCTCGGATCTCCGTTTCACAAGTGGCGGGCCCATGAATAAGCGACGGCCACCAAATGCCAGCTGTCACATCTCTGCTCTCCTATTCGTACCCTCATCTCGACCACGTATCTACGGAAATGCCTACTACGTGTCCCGGTGCGCTGGGCCCCGGTGGGACGACGATGGCTTCCAATGCGAACCCTCCACCCGTAAATTCGCTGCAAGAATAAGGTTGTTTATGTGGCCTGTTCTTCTATATTTTGGCTGCCGAGTTCGTGGCTCGCCTCTACTCTTTGTTTCGTGCATGATAGACACTTGGTGATCAAAGCAGGAGAAGGAGAGGGCGAAAGAGAAAGGAAGAGACTCGAAAGGTACGTCTTGTTCTTTACGGATTCTTCCTCTGGGCTGAAAGCTTTTGATGTTAGTTGTTGTTGGTAGCTGGTGATGTGTACATGTTGGTGTTTCCTTTTTGTGGATTTGCGTTTCTTCCTTCTGAGGAGAATAGCAATCATAACTTTCTTCTACTGAAGGAGCGAGCGAGCGACAGAGGGAGAGAGAGATGGCTAATATCTGGAAATCTAAGGTTCTTCCAAAGATTAAGAAGGTTTTTGGTAGTGGCGGCAGCAAGAAGGCTGCTGTAGCTGAGGCCATCAAGTCCTTCGATGAATCGAAGGTTGGTTTAACTTCCTCTCTCTCTCTCTCTCTCTCTCTCTCTATGTGTGTGTGTTGTTATTTTGGCTTGTTGGTATACAGGAGGAGATCAGCAAGGAGTTGGAAGAGAAGAAGACTGAACTCCAACCCAAAGTCGTAGAGATCTATGAAGCTTCTCCTGCTGAGATTAAGGTCCGTATTTGATTTCCTCATTCACGTAAGGCAAATGATGCGCTTGATGATCATGGAAGCCTTGCCTCGCTTGCCTGTGGATTTATGGGAATGAATGCCAAATTACAGATAAATCTTTAAACAATGTTTGGTTAATCGTCACTGCAGTCTTTGGTGAAGAAACCTACAGAGTCTGGTCTGAAGAAGAACTCGGCCGCCGTCAAGAAGTTCCTCGAGGAACTAGTAAAGATTGGTAACCAACATGAAGCTATTCATGTGTGTATTATATGATCAACTTCTAATGGGAGATGGTCTATTAATATTGCTTGCAGAGTTCCCGGGCTCCAAGCCGGTGAGCGAGGCTGCCACCAAGTACGGTCCGGCATACGTCTCCGGTCCTGTCACGTTCATTCTCGACAAAGTCTCCGGCCTTCTCCCTGCAGAAGAGGTCGCGGCCACTCCCGAGGCAACCGCCGAACCCGACAGCTCCAGCAAAGAGGCGACAGCCGAGGTCATCGAGGAGATCAAGAAAGAGGAGGCTGAGAAGGTGGAGGAGACCCCTCCTCCCGCCACCGAGACCCCCCCGCCGGCCCCAGCACCGGAGCAGGAGCCGGAGACAGCACCGGAACCTGCCAAAGCTTAAGATGCTCTCCGTTCAGTACTCCATGCACGATTCCATGTTTTACGTGATTTATTATTCTTTGTTTTTATTCGATCACTTCCTACACTCCCTTCTCTCTTCCTTGGCGGGGGGAGTTCTTCCTCTTTTGTTCTTGTGAGGAAGGGCATGCAAGCTATGTGCTATTCTGATGGATGAACTGCTGTGTGGTCTATTATGTTTGGGCTTTCTCACCACTTTTGCGAGGTGATTACTTGGTTTTAGTTCCTATCATTGTTTCTCATCATTATCACTCTGTCATGCTCACATCTAAAAGAGATGAATGGATTATCCTTTTATCTTCCCATTAGCCATGAAAGGTGATATATATCAATCAATGCATGTGATGGTAAGTTGAAAGACATCGGCCTGAATGTTCTAATGACTGTAGCGACAGGTAAGCCTACTGAAGAGATTAATCTGCAATGATTGATAGGGTGAGTCCTGTAAACTTGTAGATGTGAGAAAAAGCCTATCAGCTCTGTTTTAATAGGTTATTACTTTGAGTTGTTTGTTCAGTCTTGTTGACTTGATGGAATATGACTTGTCAGCAATCAGAATGAGCAGATTCTTTAAAGGTCTAAATCTCAAGTAATTAGCAGCAGTCAACTAATGGAGTAATAATCTTTCATATACTTCCATATCAGTCTAATGTTAGGATATATATGCATCCACACACCAATTTGTTGGCCTTGAACCATAATTACCAATGTGCTGATCATGTGGCAGCATATTCTTGGGAGCATTTTTTGTTGAGTAGAAACTTTGCAAGACTAAAATCAAGGAAAAAAAATAAAGATTACAGTAAAAAAAGATCTATGAATCCATCTCCCCAAAAAAAAAAAAAAAGTGATCAAATAAATGCTCTTTCTTCATGGGCACAATTGTGAGAAACTGATGTGTGAATCATGAGCAGAGAGGAATTGAGTAGTATAGGAAAAGAATAAATGGAATAGAGAACTTATGAGAAAAGATGTTAACTAAGAATCATCAAAGGTAAAGAATAACAAAAGAAAATACAAGAAAAAATATGCTTAAATGGGAAGGAGTATCAGTGATTTGAGTTGTTCCACTTCATGTGAATGCGGCATCAGAGTTGGTCAAACCTATCATTTCTGTAGCACTCCCTGGGGATAAAGTTCCAAGATTTGTTTTGGTCACAGCACAGATTGCTTGAGCATGCACTCTATGGTCCCAAGAGACAGGAATTGTCCCATTAGGAGCAGAACAATAAATGAGATGGATACGAAGGATTTTGTGTGTTCCTACGGCTGCAAGAACTTCCAGATGCAACCACATGGCTGCTCTCAGAGTATTCCCACCACTAATGTTCGTTCTCGTACCCATGTTTGATCTCTCCATGCTTGTGTTGAATATAGAGAAGCCAGCTTGAGTAAATGCAATCCACAGTGAGGAATAACTCGATAGATTTAAATCATGAAACTCAGAATATTTTATTTTATATACAATAATTTAAATCTTGTTGTAAAATCCGGCATGACAATTAACTTTTGAATGTTACAATCTCAACAACAAGCAAAGGAATAATGATTCATGTGAAAGAAAGTAGAAATCCCTTATAATTCAAGTTCCCATCACTCGAAGAGAGCCAAACCTGTGGATGCTGATGGTGTCCTCATCCTCCAACCACCAAACAATACTTAAAAGAAGCCTGGAGCTGATTAGCTTTAGATGCCATGTGTTTCTCCAATGCCCATCCGTGTGAGTTGGTGGACATGGACATATGAGCCTGGCTGCTGCCTTTGACAGCAGGGCTGTGAGATGTCCTCAACAAGGACTGCTGAGAGACGTACCAGTGGCTCCGGGCATTGCGGCGGAATCATCAGCAATCCAAGGGCATGACAGGAATGTGATTGTGACACAAGCCATCGGGAGTAGTCGCCTGCAAGAATTAGCTGGAGTTGTTCTTTAGCTCATTCTTGCTCAAGCTCTGTTGGGAGGGAGGCAATGCAAGGGCTTGCAAGCAAGTGTTGTACAATTTCGACAGCCAATGAACAATGTGGAACAAATCACATGGCTTGAGTTGGGCAACTTGAGACAGAATGAGAGCCCTGCTGTCTGTGATGAAACCCATTGGTGGAGTGGAAAGTTCAGTTTCATGGCTAAAGATGGAACTGCTGATGTCTGAAAGATGATACATGTAAAGTTTCCTTGGTATTTGTTCTTTTGATCAGCTGAATGCTTGCTGCACAGGAGATGTCATTAAAGCCTGTGTTAAATATATCAGATTCTGATGATACAACACACAAGATGGCAGATAAATGAGCAGACAAGTAAATATTTTCTTATGATCAAACTGGTCTGTTCTATTCTTACACAAGTGTTGGAGTTACTACATTATGGACACAATACAAAGAAGAAGGTTTGTGTCAATGTGAGATGGTCAATACCACATTACAATTAAAGATGGTGAAATCAATTTTGGAACATCTCAAACTATCTCCTTTCAATAGAATTGAACATGTAGATGTCAACAGACCACAAGAAACATCATTATAAACTAAGACCATTACCAAACACAAACACAATCTCACAAATTTCTGAAGACAGCTGTAGCATTGCTTGTATGATTTTTTATGCCTTATATCATTTTGATCAGATATGACAAGTGTCAACATGTATTAATTGGTAAAAGCTGCAAATAATCTTTTTTCTGGACTTTAAAAACAACATGATTGGGCTGCCTAATCAGTGCAATTATAATATGCTGAATGAATGATACCAAGTGAAAAACGAAAATGATGTAACAATTAGATCAGATCTTACATTAGCAGCATTCAAAGAGTAGTTTTGTAACTGCAGGCAATACAACTCACAGCTTACTCATAGGCATTCTACTTTTCTTCCCCTTCTCTTTCTTGTGAGACACTAAAAACTACTCATTCTTATATAAGATACAATAATAACAAGCTGTGATTTTTCAACTATTTAGATTCAACTATACGGATCTTTTTCTGTCATTATACACCAAGCATTCTCATATAAGATCAGAAACAAAAAACCTACCAGCTTAAAACAAGGAGCTTTGCTGAATAATATGATATTCTACCAATAAGAACATTCCAAGAAGAATTTGTCCTATCTCAGTCTAATTTCTTTCTTTATCAGACAAGAGCTTCATCCGAGTTAGATTTTTTGCCAAACTTCTACATACAGGATGAGGAGGCTGACGTAGAAGATACATGAAACTGTTGGTACCCTGAAAAATCTTAAGAAAGTTTCGTGAGGTAGGGTCATCAAACAAATGACCGAGAGCAAACAGGTGCGGGACAAGATCTTTGGAAATTAGTGCCAGAGTGAGGGGTATATCTCCTAATGGCTCTCTGTATTAAAAAATCTTCATCATGTGTGGATATGTTATTGTCTATTTTGACCAATGCCATTCAAACAGCAAATTAGTAGAATTAAATCCTGAGAATGGGATTCTGCAGAACAAAAACTGCATTTAATATTTGATGTTTAATAAACCTACAACAGACGTGTGGTATCTAACCTTATCTAGCACCTCAAAAGTGTTACTGTACTCACCTTGGATTATGCTAATCGATGCACCAAGCAACTTGATCTCCTTGCTTCGTGCCACAAAAACTAGTTCCTGTAAAACATGCAAATATACTCTATGGGGATACAGAGCAGAGCCATCAGAAAAATAATTTGCCTGGGAACCAAAAGTCCATAAATTTATGAAACAGGAAAGCAATACAACCTCTCACACTAGCTTAAAGACATAGTTTAATGGAGCAGACTGACTAAAATTTAAACAACATTTACTGCATTCATTTCCTTTTCTTATCTCAGATTAGATACTTTACATGATAACTGTGACTAGAGAATTTAGAATTAAAGCAACATTTAGTGAGTGTTAACAACTAATGACCATTTTGTACAGTTATACTTAAAAAGATCAAACAACAGAGTATAAGGCTATGAGAAGACATACTGCAATCAAAAGCTACAGAACCAATAGTTCATTAAGTGCAAACAGATATATCAATTCATCTACCAATACAAGAAACAAAACATATAGATTTATCGATCAATCAGCGTAAAAGAGTCTCTTTTTTGGTTTTTTGTGATCAATAACCGCACAGAGAAAGTAATGATTCCAAATGATTTCTCCGGAGGCCACACCATCAACCTATCAGCTCATTTAAGCAAACGGTCTAATGTACGCTGGGAATCAATCGGACTCATCCCTCGAATCGTTGCCGTCGAACTCGCTCCAATCCTCATCAATATCGTTCTCGCCGTCAAAGTCCTCGTCGAGATCGTCCAGGTCCTCCTCGTCGTCCGAATCCTCTTCCTCGAAGTCGCTCGGGATGGCCTCCCGGCCCCGCGCGAAGCCACGTGAGGGCTCGTAAACAGGCGGCAGGAGGCGCGCGATCGGGCGGTGAAGGTCGTGTGATGAGAAAAGGCACCGGGAGAGGGCCGGACCGGCCAACGAGGCTGCTCGCGCGAGGAACATCGGCCGGGCCGCCTCCGCTGCCCCTAGACGCCGCAGGGCGAAGGACGCGATCGCCGTCGCTCGCTGCATCCTTCCTCTCTCTCTCTCTCTCCCGGAGGCTGCTAACGGTCCTGGCAGTGGTGTTCTTGGTAGGGTTTACGAGAGCCGGCTTTGTCTATATATAGATATATAATCTGCAGTAGGGTTTGAATTGGATTTGAATAATATTACCTTCGAATCTCGGCCAATTTGATTAATTGGATTTGAATTGGAATTAAGGTTGGAAGATAACCAGAACTAGACATTGATTTGGCACAACCCAAAGCTTGACCCAAGTTTGACTTTGATCCAATTCTACTCTTAGCCGTAAGTAATGCACATGGATATAACTAAGTTTCATGTTCAATGTGTTATATATAAAAATTAAAGTAAAATATCTATCAATAATCGAGGTTCTAAATCCAGGATTTATTGGTTTAAATGATATTTAACGTCAAGATCACATTTCTAATGTAATTATGGAAAATAAATTTATTATATATTTTTTAAAAAAATAATATTTATTTATTTTATTTTCTTGTTGGAAACTATTCTTTTGTTTACTCATTACGAGGGAGGATGATTTTACTTTTTATTTTTTGAAATTTTAAATCATAATATTGATTGTTCATAATTTTAGTTATACATTAGTTTTATTTTTTTAATATTACTTGTCTAGAATTTTTATAATTAATATATGATTGTATTAATAAATTTATATTTTAGATTAAGATTAAAAATTGTAAAGATATTTATTGTAATGCGTGAGTCTCACAATTACAACTTGTATATATGTTATCCTCACTTAATAATACGATTTGTAATGTCTCTGTTTTATAAATATATTAAATGACATACTAATATTTTTAACTCTTAAGATTAAAGTACATATATTTTAAAAATATTATTTTTAATATTATAAGAAATATTTGTTAACCATTTATAAATATTAATATTTGTCTTAAGCATAGCACAATAAATCAAAATGTATTAGTGGATTTGAATAATAGGTTAAGTTATAATAATAAGTATACATAGAAATGATTATTAAATTACAATCTGACTTTAAGTGAATCTCAATGCTAAATGTGTTTGAACATAATCAAAATAAGAAAGTTTAAGTTTTAAAGCTCATGTATACGAAGGATTATAAGCTATTTAGATATGGATTAAGTGATAAATAAATAAATAATAATATAAATCAAAGCGGAATATTATGCTAAAGATGTTGAGATAGAGATTGTAGGATGAGCTTAGATCAATAATATCATCTTTGTTAAATTAAATTAGACTCAATTGAAGTTGTTGTAATCTTATAACTATATTAGTAAAAGCAGAAAAAAAAAATTGAAATAAGATTTAATGAGATTGAACCATAAATATCACCACAATCTTTTAAGTATCTCTATCTTATTTTCTTTATCAACCTGGTAATCCATAACTCTTTCTCTCATTCTTTAGTTATGTTTTCAATTTTTCTCATAGCGATCAGAAACTCCAGCTCTAAGGAAGAAGATTGAGATAAGAAAAACTCAATTCTTCCTAATATTGATTTCAGTTTTATAAATTATAAATTAAAATTTTTAACTACTTTTGAGTAATCTAGACTTCAGATTAATATTTAATTTTTAGATATATTTTGAATCTTTTATAGTTCTAAGGCATCTAGGATGACTTTAATACTAGATCGGTGCATAGAGTTATAATTATTCTAATATAAGGTACTCAGAATTTTTTATTTTTTATAATATATTATATTTAAGCTAAATTGACTGACTTAGAGAAATAATTAGAATTTGTTCTTTTGTACGTAGGTTCCTTGAAGTTTCGTTGGATTTAGAATTGATTAAATATTACCTTTTTGCACGATTTATAAGTTCAAATAATCTTAACTCAGTTTCACTAAAATATAATATATGTTGATAGTGAATTATGAGAGTGGTTTAGCCTCCAAATGATTATGTTTTAAGCTAAAATTTGGTGTATGTTTAGTTTTATATGTCTTCTAGTTTTATGTAAAATTTCATGATAAGTTAAAGATCATTTGGTTAGCTAGAATTGTGAAACAAAATTTCTTCACATAATTATGTGATTGTTTGATTGATACTATCCGATTCATTTAATTATAGAGTAAATTATTGGAAAGATTAATGATAAAATTTAGATAAATTTTTAGGTGGAGTATAGTCTAATTTATTAGAGAGTTTATCAATTTTTTAATGAATTATTATAAATCAATGGTTCAAGAGGTAGGATTCTTAATTAAGACATATTATAAGCTTATTATTAGGATCAAAAGCACTAAGAGGGGGGGGGGTTGAATTAGTGCAGTGGAAAACTTTCGACGATTAAAACTGCGTTCGTACGTTGAAATCTGATTCCGACGTAAAAGACATTTCGTGCGGATAATAACTTTGAAAGCTTACGGAAACGTATTTGAAGTAAAGTAAGAAGACAATTTACAGTTAAGATAAATATCACAAAGGAAATGCAAACCATATTTTAGAGTGGTTCGGTCAAACGTGACCTACATCCGCTTTCGGCTTTCTCCTCCGACGAGATCACTGACATCCACTAGAGGCCTTCCTTCAATAGGCGAAGGCCAACCACCATTTTACAGTTTCACTCCTTTTGACGGGCTTAGGAGACAACCCTTACAGAATTTTTCTCCTCTCTTGAAAGCTCAAAACTTGGAAGAAAAGAGGGAGGAGAACTTCTAGCCTTTACAACACTTTTGAGCTCTAAAATCACAGAGTAAGATCAAGCTTTCGATGCTTTTGGGGTGCCCTTTCATGCAGGAAAGGGTGGGGTTTATATAGGCCCCAAATTGGTTTGAATTTGGAGCTCAAAAGTGTCTTTTCCCGAATTTTCGGGGTCCTGGCGGTACTACCTCTTGACTAGGGCGGTACAACCACCTAGCAGCTCGAAGATTGAGCCTTTGGGTGGTGCCACTGCTTGACAAGGGCGGTTGCACCACCTAGTCTCGCTCGGAGACTGAGCCCAAGCAGTGCCATCGCCTAACCTGGGCGGTTGCACCGCCCAGCTTTCCTGGGAGACCATCTCCTGGGCGATGCCACCGCCTAGTAGGAATTCTGGTCCGAATGGGTTGATCCATTCGGCCCAATTTGGATCTATCAAGGGCCCAATTGCCCCTAGATTAAGTTAATGGGATTATCTCCCATTCCTAACTTAATCTACATGCTAACTACGATATTTCTTAAGACATTTACTACAACTTGCTCCAGTGTGTCAATCGCTTCTTCCGGCTAGCTTCCGGCGAACTTCCGACGAACATCTGACGAACCTTCGGTAATGCTCCGGCGGACTTCCGACAAACTCCTGGACTTCTCGGATTTGTTCCCGCAGAACCTCCGACGATCATCCGGACTTCCGTCGAACTCTCGAACCCCCAACGTGATCATGGTCTTGACTCCAGTGCAACTCCTGCTGCATGTCTTTCTTCCATCATAGTTAATCTTACACATGTAAAATAAAACTTCGATCGAGACAATTAATCCTAAACAATTAACCAAGTTGTCCGGCATGTCATTGGTCCCTCGACGCTTCGTCCGATTCTTCAGCGTATCATCCTCTCCTGTGGCTTATTGCCCAATCGACCAGTTGACTCCGTAACTCCGATATCCTTGGCACAATACCCGCTCTTCTTGGCTCGATGCCCGAGTCCATGGCCCGAATCCTTCTGTCGATACGTTGATCGATCCACGGGCTCGACGTCCAATCTTCTGACATATTCCTCCGGCACAACATGATTTTTCCTGCTTTAATTGTCTCATCTTGATCGAAGCATCCTACGTCACTCAAAATGTAGATTAAATCATAGGTTTCATCATCAAAATACGAGATTCAACACTTATGCTCCCAATTTGATAAGTATCTCTCTTTCTAGCACACTTCATCATCAAGTAATGTGGTTTTTCATTGATATCTTTATTTTTAAGTTCAATTAAGTAAGTATAAGTTTAATTCATTATAAAATAATGATAATATAAGTTATCATATTCATAATAAATTTTGAGAAGCAACTTCAAATGATATAATTGTCATGAGTTAGATATAAGCTAGTTAGATATAAGCTAAATGTGAATATATAAGTTTTGTAAACATAAAAATATATGAATTACGATAAAAATATATCGTATGTATGTATATATGATGATATGGTATAGTAGTGTGTGAGCACACATGTTTTCTATGACATACGGTGTAGGAGAGCACTAATATGTTATGATGTGTGATACACATATATACTATGATATATGGCGTAGGAGTGCACATATGATGACGTGCGGTGTGGGAGTGTACATATATATTGGGTTTGCACATATATATTATTATATAGAGTATATAAATCCTTGAATTTGTTATGTTATATATATATATATATATATATATATATATATATATATATGCATATAAGCATTTTGAATTATTTTAATGAAGTTTTCCTTTTTATTTTATATAGGTTATGTTATAGAGTTATGTTTTTGTAAAGAAGTCATAATATGAGATGTTTATTATTAAATATATTTTATTTAAAATTTTAAAATATTATAATATGATATAATACATGCTCACCTAAATATAATTATGAAGACTTATACTTAATGATTATTTACTATAGATCCTATTTTATATTATACTTTTAAAAATATTTACTCTTTCGTTACACTTCCTTTGATAATAGTAAAGAAATGAAAAATAATATTCTATCTTAGTCATATACGTAGGATATGGGTGAGGTTGGGAGTAGGATTTAACATTCATATTTTAAAATTTAAATTTAAATTTTATACGCTCGTGATTGTATATTAAATTTAATATTTATCTTTTTTTTTTCTAGTGTTCCACCTCTCTTATATAATGATGGGTAGACCCCGGATCATGAGTGAGGAGGATTTTTATCTTAGAGAATGATAGATTTTTAGATATTTTATAAAAAAAATATTTCACTATTGGCACCGTAGACGGCCTGGATATTTGTTTTTATGTATGGATGCTTTGGACAAAAAATACTCTCAGTCCTTTATTTGTTTTTATGTATGGATGCTTTGGACAAAAAAATACTCTCAGTCCTTTACTAATATGACTTGATCACATGTGCTATTAGAAAATTAATAATTATTTATTATATATTTTTTAAAAAGTGATATCAATCTGATTCTAAAATAATTAATATTATTTTTTTAATATTTTTATGAGAATTAATTTAAAACTAGAGATTTTTTTAATAACATCTAGGATTAAATTATTTAAATAAAAGTACGGGGATATTTTCATCTGAGTAAAAAAAAAAACATTAGGTAAAAAAGGAAATTACAATTTGCAATCATATTTTTGTTATTTACAAGTACCTTTGAATATTGCTAAGTTATTCTTTTACAAATAGATATATATGTCTTCAATTTATAACTTAATTTTAATAAAAATCTTTCAAACCTTATCTACAAATCACTTTTTTTTTCTTTTATTCGTCTCATTCTCCTCGTCTTAATTGTCAAAGATAATATAAAATAATAATAATAATAAAAGGTAAATAATGAAACGAGACAACAATTGAAGAGGAAAAGGAGGAGAAATAGTTTTGATGTTAGCTATAATAATTTAATATTTTAAAAATTATGTATATTATGTAATAGTCAAGAAAACATCATTTTTTAGGTTAATTATATTAGTCAAGAAGATATCAGTCTTAGCAAACTATCCAGTAGTATGCATGCGTAGTAAGGAGAGTCGACGATGACAAAATGCACAAACGGAGATTTATCGAGAGGAAAAAGAGGAAAAAATGAATGTAAAAATAAAATTAAAGGGTTTATGAATAGTATAATATTATTATATTATTTTTTAAAAATATAAATAATAAAAAATTTGTAAATATCTCTAGCTTGCAAAACTCTAAAAAGAATACGAAGAGTGCCATTGATAAAAAGTCAGTCAATATTGAAAACTTTTTGTAAAATGCCATAGATTATTTGTCTCACTTTTTATTAATTATTTTTATTTTTTTTAATTTTAAATCATAGTATTTCTTGTTTTTGATTTTTAATCCTTAATTTCCAAATTTTGTTCCTAATTTTTAGAATTAAAACATGTTATTCACGCATTGTTGTACTAAAAAAAGGTGCTTTCACATTAAGTTCAAAAAGGAAATTATAAAAAGGATGTGAACTAATCATTTGCTTGTTTGCTTTTCCTAAGTTATTGTTATAAACGGGTAGCGATCCGAAACCCGACACGTCGCCGACCGGGTTTGGAGTCTTGAGATCCGTTCATCGCCGTCGTCCTCGACAAGATCCGCCACCTTATATACCTCGGCCGGCGTCGCCGCTAGGGTTATTTCCCTCTTCGGCTGTCGAGCACCGACAACGAGTGGTGGTACATCAATCCCTTCCCCGGATGCTTGTTTTTGGCAGCGTTAGGAGTTGTGGATTCGGTATTTTTCTATAATTTCTTCCCTCTCGCATGTATCAGGTCTTATTTTTGTGGCGGCGCTAGGGCCTCGTCCTCTCCATCATGGCCGATCGGTTGACCCGTATCGCTATCGTTAGCTCTGATCGATGCAAACCAAAGAAGTGCCGACAGGAGTGCAAGAAGAGTTGCCCCGTCGTGAAAACAGGTATTCTGTTCCGTTCTTCCACCTTTCTTGAACGCGATTCATTTCTAAAATTCGGGACTTTGATTTTCGATGCTAGTTTTCGTTGGTAGCCGATCAAAGTTCTGGTTCAAGAAGAGTTCTTTCTTTGTTTATTTGTGTTCTTGGTAGTTGGATTTGGCATGCCTTCGCTCTTTTTGTAGCTGGGATTCTTCTTTGGGTTATCTTAGCCATCAAGATATCAGTTGGTGTGTTTCTGTATTCTCAGTGCAGAAGTTTTGTGCACTGGAATACCTTTTTTTTTCTTTTTTATATATCTTGGCCGTCAGGATCGTAGGTAATATGGCCATGGTTCCTGAAATATTGGTAAGGCTGCGTACATTTACGCCCTTGGCCATCAGGATCATAGGTAGCCTGTCCCCAGATTCTCGCAGGAGCCTTGTTTTCTGCGCCACCTTTTTTTTCTATCTTGGCCATCAAGATCATAGGTAGTGTGTCCATTTATGTTTGCAATGTCGGTAACGCTACGTGCATTAACTATCTTCAGATTCTTTATTGTTAAGAGCCTTGTGCATTGGGGAGGTTGCTGCATGAATCTTTTGATTCAACGAGTTGGTTGCAAGTGTTTCTTAATTTATCTGGCCTTCTTTGTTAATCTTATAATAACATGCCTTAATAGGTAAAAAGTTGCGGCTAAGCTAGCCAGATCAGTAAGTACAATTCAACATTTAGTTTCATGGATATATTCAAAATTGTAGAGTTGTCCTTCTCTTCTCTTTCTCAGTGTTGTGTGGAAATATGTTGATGGGAGTTTCTAATTTATTAGCTACAGATCAATGGCTTCTTTTTTTTCTGGATTTCATGAATAGTAGTCAATGATTTCGTGTAAACCATTCAATTGAAATTTGAATGTTTTTGGTAATTATATTGTGAAATTAGATCCCTTCATCTCTCTTAGTGTATTGGTATCTAGTACCACTTCATTCTTACCAGACTACCTATTTGGTTGGTCTTCTGGCAAATGAAACTCAAAAGTTCAGTTTTAGCTGCTGCACATGCCATTTCATTTCTTATTGTAACTTGCCATTTTTTTCCTTACCTTGGCTTTGTATTGCTTGATTGACATTAACTTTAGGCCTTGCCATTAACTTAGATATATTATGTTGCTTTCTATTTTTCTTCTTCTGACAGGAAAACTTTGCATAGAAGTAACTCCAGCCTCAAAGATTGCTTTCATATCTGAGGAGTTATGCATTGGATGTGGTATCTGTGTTAAGGTCTTTCAGTCTTCCATTCGGTTATTGTAATTGATTTTAGGTCTTTGAGCATCCTAACCTATATCTGAACAATGTGATTATTTGTCATTTGGTTGTAGAAATGCCCTTTTGAGGCCATTCAGATTATCAATCTACCAAAGGACTTAGACAAAGACACGACCCACCGTTATGGGCCAAATACATTTAAATTGCACAGGTTGGTGAAGATTATATTTCAGAACATGGAAGACGTGTTGGTTTTTTGCTTCTTTGTGTTGCTTGTTGATCTAGAATTTCGATGATGGATATTTTTCTATTATAGGTTGCCAGTTCCAAGACCTGGACAAGTTCTGGGCTTGGTTGGGACAAATGGTATTGGAAAGTCTACTGCACTTAAAGTGTTGGCTGGGAAGTTGAAGCCCAACTTGGGTAGATTCAACGTAAACATAATGAAGCATTTTTTTTCTCATGTTGTTTTTGAAGTTTGCATGCCTGCAGTTTCTCAAGTTCTCTCTTTGCAGAATCCTCCTGATTGGCAGGAAATTTTAACATATTTCCGTGGCTCTGAGCTTCAGAATTATTTTACTCGTATACTGGAGGACAATCTAAAGGTGCTTAGAAGTGTACTCTTATAATTAGTGTATGCTTTATGCTTGTTATTTTCCAGAATTCAGGTATTCTTGTCTTATTTTTTTTAAATTGCAGCTTTGTCATGGTAGTAGAATTTCATTATTAACCTCATCTTGTCAGATACACTTTATCAGATGATTGTATCTATTTACATTTGATTATGACTAAACTGAAGTACTTCACTTCATTTCTAGTTATACATGATCTGTCTGTTAAATATGATTCGAGGTCTTTTTGCTCTTGGAGTATTGGAAGAAGAGTATGATTATATGGAGAACAAACTCATTACTTTTTTGATTTTTTGGGTCATGTTTTTTCTATCTCTGATGTATATCCACTGGATGTTGGGAGCTGTTGAAATTATTTATCATTTGTAGTTTTATCTGCATGGTGCAGCTCTTTGTTTATAATAGAAGTTTTGAAAATTTTTGTGCCATTTCATTTTTTTCTTGCTTGTACCTAATTGTATATGCTTGAATAAGTCTAAGTGACTTGTAGAAGCTCTTTTTTATGCAGAAGTATATATTTTGCAATTAGCGAACGTTTATCATGACATAAAAGGAAATAATCATTCTTATGATTTGTTTATGGAGAAATGATTAGATTTGTAAAGATCTTTTGAAATTTGCTTGGTGTGCATGGGAAGAAGGTTTAAATGTAAGCATCAAATGATGTAAATAAAAAGGAGTGCTGGTATTAGTTTTGGGATGAGCAGGAGTGTAAACTTAAATGAATTGCTTTATGTAATTCCTTTTTCATTCTTAGTTTTCTTTGTAAATGATGGGCCTCAAGGCATCTGAATATTTCAGGCACTGCTTGGCTGTAATGGTTTAACTTTATTGTTATGATCAATGTGATAAAATTCCTTGCCATTTTTTTCCATGTCGCTGATAGTTTTATAGCATATTGTAGGCAATCATCAAGCCGCAGTATGTTGATCACATTCCAAAAGCTGTTCAAGGTAATGTTGGACAGGTGCTTGACCAAAAAGATGAGAGAGAGATGAAAGCAGAACTTTGTAATGGCCTAGAATTGAATCAAGTTATTGATCGAAATGTGGGGGACTTATCTGGTGGAGAGTTGCAAAGATTTGCTATTGCTGTGGTTGCCATACAAAATGCAGAGATTTATATGTTTGATGAGCCATCAAGTTATCTTGATGTGAAGCAGAGGCTTAAAGCAGCTCAAGTTATCCGATCCCTACTTAGACCTAACAGGTAGCCTGATCTCCTGATTCAATTAAGTTTTTCTCTTTTTACTGGCATGGGGGTTAAGGCTGAATACTCTTATTTATCCTTGCTCAGCTATGTGATTGTTGTGGAGCATGATCTCAGTGTATTGGACTACTTGTCCGATTTCATTTGTTGTCTCTATGGAAAGCCAGGAGCTTATGGAGTTGTTACACTACCCTTCTCTGTACGAGAAGGAATCAACATTTTTTTGGCTGGTTTTGTTCCTACAGAAAATCTTCGGTTTCGAGACGAATCACTTACATTTAAGGTGGAATCTTATCTTCTTATGAATATCTTCTAATATAAATTCTATTATTATTTTTCACATGTTGTTGCATCATCCAGGTTGCTGAGACTCCTCAAGAAAGTGCTGAGGAGATTCAGACATACCAACGATATAAATATCCTACCATGAGTAAAACCCAAGGGAATTTCAAGCTTAAAGTAATCGAGGGTGAATTTACAGATTCTCAGATTATTGTAATGCTGGGTGAGAACGGGACTGGGAAGACAACATTTATTCGGATGCTGGTAATTTCTTTCTGATATTCCTGATCTATAATTAAACAAAAGAAATAAGGAACGAGTTCAATTTAACCAATTTAATTTGTCCTGGTACCGATGTATCCTAGTGTATTAGTTTTAATCAAACGGAGTCTTGTTTAGCTTGGTTTACTTTATATCAGTTCATTTCAAGGATTGAAATATCGCATCGTAGCGAAGTTTCGACGTTCTCTCGCTATGGTACGATACTATATACCGAGCGTTATACTGTTTGGTATATATATATATATATATATATAAGTGAAAAGAAAAATTTTGGCGATGTCGCTTCGGCTATGTCGCCTCCCTTCTCCCCCACGCGAGGTGATGTCGCCTCTCTCTCTCTCTCTCTCTCTCTCTCTCTCTCTATATATATATATATATATATATATATATACAATATTTTATTTATATATCTATTTATATATATTTATATTTATATATAAAAGTAAAAAAAAAGTGCAATGTCGTCTCGTGACGTCGCCTCTCTCTCTATATATATATATATAATCTTTTATTTATATATCTATATATTTATATATAAAAAATTTTAAAAAATGTGCGACGTCGCCTTTATATATATATATATATATATATATAATTTATAAATAAAAAAATACCGTTCGGTAGCGCACGGTTCACGTACCGGTTTACTGTCGGACTAATACATATCGCTCATATTGGGCGGTATCATTCGAAACTGTATATCTTGGTTCATTTTGTACTTGTAGTTTTACTGCTATCAGGTTTTACTCCTATGGATATTTAAATATGTACACGTTTACATTATATCAGGTTTTACTTCGTTTGATATTTAAATATGTATACGTTTCTCTTCTGTCTATATTTTTGTAAGCAATAATTGTTTAGTGGTGTAATTTGTATTTGCTGATCTTGTATTGAAACATTTGCATCACACCATTCTGTCATGGCATGCATGATGTTTACCTTGGGAATAATCTATGTACACTAAGTTGCCAACGTTAATTTCATGTTGCTTCTTTGGCTTACACTGTCGACAAATTTCAGGCTGGATTGCTGAAGCCGGATACTGTGGAAGATTCAGATGTTGAGATGCCTGAATTTAATGTTTCATATAAGCCTCAGAAAATTAGTCCTAAGTTTCCATCTACAGTGAGACACTTGCTGCATCAAAAAATTCGTGATTCATATATGCATCCGCAATTTGTGTCTGATGTTATGAAACCATTGCAAATTGAGCAATTGATGGACCAAGAAGTTGTGAACCTTTCCGGTGGAGAATTGCAAAGAGTAGCATTGTGTTTGTGTCTTGGGAAGGTTTGTATTTCATAGCTTACGCCATATGTTAAATTATTTATAAAATGCTAGTTTATTTGATGTCTTACTCTTGCAACTAAGTAGTGAGAGTTCTAAACTTATGAATCTTTTAAGGATGACTGTAAATGATCTTGCATAACAATCCACTTAGCCACAGTTATTGCTCTGTAGTGTTCATTGGATTATACTTTACATAATAATATATGTATTTTTTTCCATCTCATCTGGCTGTAATGAAAATCCTTTTTGTTGATTTATCTCATTTTGTTCTGTATTCTTCAGCTGTTTCTTATTCTGTAAGCAGATAGATGCATTTCATACTCATAATGGCTCAATCCAGACTTTCGTTAGATTTTTGTTGAGCTGCAGATGATCTTTCATTAGTAGTTGCCATCTGCTGATTAGTGGAAAATCTTACCTGCTAACATACTCGTGCCTTTTTTTGTCGAATACTTTTGACAATGAGTTTTTTTGCATTTTTGATGCGAACTTGTTATACTGATTCATGTTACTTGTTCAGCCAGCAGATATTTATCTGATAGATGAACCAAGTGCTTATCTTGATTCGGAGCAGCGCATTGTCGCCTCAAAGGTGATAAAGAGATTTATCCTTCATGCCAAGAAAACTGCCTTCATCGTTGAGCATGATTTCATCATGGCAACCTACCTGGCTGATAAGGTCATTGTGTATGAGGGAAGGCCCTCTATAGATTGCACTGCAAATGCACCTCAGTCTTTGGTATCCGGGATGAACTTGTTCTTATCTGTAAGTAGCAATCATTTTATCTGATGCTTTATCCTCAAGAAAAGGGAACTTATATATATGTATATGTCATCTTGATGTGCTTGGTTCTGATGCAGTTTAGTGGTTCATTTTCCTTTGAATTTCTACTGACCTTTTTATTATTTAGGTATTTTTTATAAGTAGTGGTCTATCATCAAACTTTAGATGATATTGAGATATGTGTTAGGACTTTAGAATTACTTTCTGAACGATAATTACTAATTATGCAAAAATGTTTGGAATCAAATTTTATAATTCCTGACTGCCTTTGAAATTACAAAAGTAGATATTTTGGAAATGTTACAGCTCGTTTTTGAATTGGGTACTGGTTGAATGGATGATTTTGAATGCCATGGTTCATAATATCTGATCTTTCTTTTTGCTAAGCTGAACTGGTTTTTTCCTTTTGAAGGAAATTTTATGATTCACTAAAGTCCAACAATGATTATAACAGGCTCCCAAGACTTATGAGCTAATTTGAATAAAAAAATTCAAAGGTAAATAGTTGACTGGTAGTCATCGGACCCATTGACCCTTCCAACATTGCTTTTGTACACATGAAAAAAGAATTCACCTTCCAGAGGCATTGATTCTCTATGATCTTGTTCTGGATTTTGGAAAATGGATGGGAATATGGGATTAATAGGGTTTCTGCATATGTGGAGACTGTTGTTGGCAGCTCATCATAAAACTCTTGTAAGCAGCCAAATTCAACCATAAAGGCAGAAGAAATATCCAGTAAACTGTTTTTTTGGGGAACATACAGAACCACTATGGTTCCATGAGGTGAATCTTGCCCCTTCTGATTCGTCATGGTAAGTTGTCCATTGGTACTAAGTTTGATCCAGACAATGGCTGCTGGAATAGCTCGAAACACCCTTGTCTTTGTCAGCATTCATTATCCTATGTGTTCCAAATATTTGTAGAATTCCAAGGTGGTGACTGGATGTTATTAATATGATTTAGTTCGTGGTTATTAACCAAGGGAAATAAATCTATACACATTGTTACTGTAGTATTTTTTAGAAGATGAGTTTAAATAACAAATCACTCAGTAGAATAAATACAATACAAGTTCATAGTTCTTTTACCACAATTTTATTAAGTTGATTAGATGCATGGTCAATCAATCAGTATGGTTGAAATATCTTATCTGAAGCAGCATGTGAACTATGTGATTCAGTGTCTACCATGACTGATTGAATCATCTAGTCCTACAGTCCATGTAGCGTAATCATAAGTGGTGTACCCTGTACCTGCACTCATTACCATTTGTAATATTTGACATTTCTTGTAACTGTGACCAACCGCAGGGCAGTTGTCACCTGATGTGTTGGTTAGGATCAACCGATTGGTATCAATGTACCATTATGCTGGTACAAACTGACTTTTGGAAAAAGGATGAACAATGGCTAGAAATTCACAAAAAATCCTTTTCTAGGTTTTTTATCCTAATTTAATGGTAATTTTATTTAATTTAATTAAAAATAGAATGTATACGAGGCATAGATATATCAATGCATAAGGTTGTAGTTAACCCTATATGTTCCCAATGTGGACAATAGACCAAATTCGGACTAACACAAGAGAATAATTTTAATAAAGTTTAATCTTTGTAAATATGCATTAATACACCTCCAATTATATAAAATGATAAATAAAACTTAGAAAGGATACCATTAAATTGGAGAGAAATTCCACTAGATCCCGAGTTCCAATCTCTCTTTTATCCAAATCAATAGTTTGATTACCACTAATCGTTGATTAGAAACTTTAATCACAAATGAGAGTGTGAGAAAGGGTGTGAAAAAGAGTGAGAACGAGAGTGACTGACAGAGGGGGGATAGGTCAAATTAAATCTCAAAAGAGTCCCAAATGGTCAATTTTATCGTTTGTGTCAAACTTGACTTGATTTGGGTTCGTATCATTCAAAATTGCGATCGTCGGACCCGCATCAGTTGATACAGCATGAGTTTTGACTGTATCAGCCGATACATCACCTATACCGATCGAAACCTGACCACCTGGAACAGGCTGGTTGTCGCAACAGCTAGTAGACCGATAGGATTATACAATTTATGTGATTTATTTGGATTATATGATTTCAGGGGATAGGTCAAGCATTGATTAGGATTATACGATTTCGAGGGATAGGTCAAACATTGGTTAGGGTTATATGATTTATTGATTTGATTTCTGTGATTTGAGGCTCTTAGCCTGGGTTTGGCTCCAATTAGCTTGAATGTTTAGTGGTTGTAGAAGGCAGTCTTATCCCTGTGCTTCACATATTCCACTAAGAGATACCAAGGACTAGCATAATTGGCATAGGATGATGGGATTAGTGTTTTCTTTCCAGATTCTATTTTTCTTTGAATCATTTTTGTAAAAATCTCAATTTCATATGGTTGTCTTCAAAATATCTAGGTTAAATAAAGAAGAGCTCCACAGTTTCTAGGATGAGACTGCAGCTGGAGCAATTGAGGTTATTATTTATGTGGCAAATATTAGAAAAAGACTTGGGTAGAGGGGCAACCAAGAGTGAGTTTCATAGAGAAGATGTGGTTTTTGGAGGCATTTTGTTCACTGATGATGCATGGAAAGTGGAAACACAGTTGAGCTACGTTTGTGGAGAGCATATTTATGTACCCTGTTCTTGAAGCTGGAAAAAAAAAAAAACCAGTTTACAGAGATGAAAGATAATTAGCTTAATACACTCCATGCATGGTGGTGGGGCATTGCGACTTTCTTGTTGTTTTTGTTGTTCTCCATGCATGGTGTTGTAAGATAAATATAAGACTGTACAATGGAGGGATCAAACAAGAACATTGACAAAGTTGTTCTTTCTTCCATATTATTGTCATCATTCTTGACTTACTGCTGATTAATTATTGTCAAAGTTATGGTTACTCATTTAAATTGAATCGACTAGTTATAGTTAACTGCTCTCTTGCTAAATAAATTGTGCTATTCTAGAACATGCTTTCCGATGTCAGTAGTATTTCTTTGATTCTCTCCCTTAAT
Organism: Musa acuminata AAA Group; assembly: GCF_036884655.1. Lineage (NCBI taxonomy): Eukaryota > Viridiplantae > Streptophyta > Magnoliopsida > Zingiberales > Musaceae > Musa > Musa acuminata. The sequence goes on along the minus strand of NC_088355.1, from coordinate 10,973,898 downwards.
CTTGTTCCCTTTTGCTGAAGAAGTTGTGTTTGTCTTCTTTGCAGCATCTTGATATCACTTTCAGACGAGATCCAACTAATTACAGGCCCAGGATAAACAAGTTGGACTCTACCAAAGACCGAGAACAGAAAGCTGCAGGATCTTATTATTACCTCGATGATTGATAATCATTCTTGTGCACGATGGCCATTGTCTGTTTGCTTTTGTGAACATTGGTGTGCATTTCTTTGGCAAGTAACCAAGTGTGTGCAAAGCATGAATCCTGGTGTCTATGCACAAACTTCTGTTGCCGTGCTAACGTTTCCCTGATGCACTCTACCGCTGGCTCTTTATCTTCCCCCTTTATTTGGATCCTGAAGATAGAAAATGTGGCATAAGCAGTGTATTCAATAAGGCAACAGTGGTTTTCTTTCGTGATTTATGTTCATAGTTTGTAACTCGAGACATCACCGGTGCTGCGAGCATCTGGTCGAGTTCTTTCTCCAACCAACTTGATCATATGACATGGCTAAACTCCTGGTTTTCTGTAATGAGCAATATTTTGCCTTGGTTGTACCAAAGAAGATATCTTTTGAGCGGCCACTTTGGTGCTATAAATTAAATGGAGGCTGTAATTTTGTTGGGGCACTGCAGCATTAGTTATTTTGTTATGATTTCATGATGTTTTGGTTTGTGGATTTTGCACCACAAAGTCATATATATATTTAGGTAATGCTACGTGTATGCGATTGCAAGATTTACTTGTTTGTACTTCGTTATCTCATAGCTTCGTTCTTGTAAGAGTTCTCGTTCTTGAACTCCAAAGCTCATCTTGTAGAGTTATCGTTCTTGAACTCGTTCCACTTGCGAACACATAGCTTCTAAAGCAACTATGCCTATAACCTTGCCCTTGACCTCTCTATTCTCTTTGACAATATGCAAATGAATGTCTAGTGAGAAGCTTTGAACATGAACTCGAGTCAGTGAACTTGAGATCCAAGATTAACTCCGCACGTATACCTCAAGATAATCTCTAAATCCTCAATCCACCCACATTTTGTTTTTTCCTCTTTGTAAATTTAGGACTCAGTAACATCATGATTGCTACCGAATTAGTTTTTGTTAATCTCCAGATCTTCAAAAAGACTGTCGCTACTGACAAATTCAGACATCACATAAACAGAAGATATAAATTTAAAGATGCATGGCAAAAGATTCAAGTAGGATCAGCATTAAATCCTCTTTGGTGCAATAAACCCTGCATTGTACTAAGAGACTTATCTTTATCTTTTCATGCAATTTGTCTTCTTGCCTTTTACCAGTCACGAGGTTGTCTCGTTCCATTCTCAATACATACGATTTTTTTACTTTTTCTTTTATTTATTTGTGCAAGAACAAATATATCTGTCAAAAATTATTCTGACTATAGATTTTTCGTATCTCTCTTGGTATTTGATCGGAGATTTTAATTATATTTTAAGTAGGAAGGATAAAGAAAGGAGGTAAAGATTTTTATAATTCTTCTTCGATTGGTACTTTTTAAATATTTTCCTATTTGGTTGGGATCAATGATCTAAGGTTTCTCCAAGAATCCTTACAGCTAGAATTTTGATGAGGCTCGATAGAGCTATTGCTAATTCTAATTGGCTAATTCTGTGTTTTTGACGATCTAAGGTACTTTTTATCTCCCTAGGGGATCTTCACATCATTACCCTATATGTATTGAGGTTTTGACAAAATCATATCTTAAGAAAAAATTATTCTGATGCCAAAGTTTTTAGAATGAAGATGTTGAGGTCAAAAAAACTAATTAAGTGTTGCTAAAGGTTTTCTTCAATTTGTTATGTATTCTAAATTTTTTTGATAATCTTTGCTCTCTTAAGGGTATTATGTCCAAATGAAACTGGTTTTGTATTCTAAAACCAAGGGTGAGATAGATAGATAGATAGATTAGAGTTCTAGGAATGCCAATGCTGGCCTCATCGAAAATGATATTTCTAATTTGGTCAAGTTGTACAAAAGGTTTTAAGCGTTAATTAGACAAGTTAACCTTAAGGCTAAATACAGATAGATCTATTACAACTTGATTATGATTAGGCGTACAAGGACACTTATTCACTATATTTATGAATGCCTTTTATGAACCTAATCTTATTATGAAAGAGTTTATGGGTTTTTATTCTAACCTGTGGAGTGATGATGGAGCTATTATTGTTGGTTTTCTCAATTTTTTTGATTAGGGACATGGGTAGAAGGGGTTATTTTGAATGTTCAAAATGATAATATTATTTGTCCTTTCAATAAGTAGGAGATTTGAGATTTTGTTAGGCCCTTAGGCTTTGGGAAAATAGTGTTCTACCAACATTATTGGGAGATTGTGGGGGATCACTAGGTTTCAACCTTTGTTAGTTTTTATCATCCTTTGATCTTACTCAAGGAGGGGGTTAACTTTGTAATGCCAATTATCATATTCTTGTTAAGATCTTTGTCTCTCATATTAAATCTCTTTTGAATGATCAAATTTTTATCAAGCAGTCGATTTTTATCGAGCAGTCGATAATATCTTGATTGCGCATGAAGTAATCCACTCTATGTTTTTTGAGAAGGGAAAAAACACTCTAAGGAAAATGTCTTTCTTGGAAGATGATTCTTTTAACCCTTAGAACTTAGAATTTTTTTTCTAGAAATTTATTTTTTGGATTGATGCTTGCATATCTTCTCTAAATTTTGTTTGCCTTAATAATAGGGACTATTTTAATTACTTCAAGAGTAAAGGGATTAGATTAGGGGATTCACTCTCTCATTTTTTTTTACATATTTTAGTTGCTAAAATTTTATCTTCTCTCTTCAACAAAGTTACTCTTCCATTTTAGGCTGAGAAATCAATGTCATTTCTCATCTTACGTGTTGATATAGATAAATATTTCCTTGATAAGGTCCTAAGACAACGAATCCTATGGATTTGGTGTTAGAGATTGTTTATAAATGCTATGGATTTGCTTTGAGTTTTTTATTTTTATTTTTATTGGTTATGATAAGAGTATTAGTTTAAGTCGATATACTTAAATAGACTGTTGCATGTCTGATAAAGACCAACAGGTGAGATAGGAACTTGATTCTACTCTTAAATATGAATTTTTGGGTACTGATCTGTGGTTGCAGAGATCGATTGCTCACCATATCCTTTGCGATGATAAAAGATTTGCTCACCGTACCCTTATGATGACAAAAGATTAGGAAGAACTGACCGCAGAAGAGGGGAACCATCAGATAAAGAACCAATAGTTTATCAAGTGCAAACGGAGATTTCAATTCAACTACCAATAAATGAAACAGAACTTATCGATTTATCGATCAATGAACCTAAAAGAGCCCATTTTATCCTTTTTGTGATCAATAACCGCACAGAGAAAGCCATGATTCGTACCCATTTTTCCGGAGACCACACCATCAACTCGTGAATCAATCGGACTCTTCCTTCGAATCGTTGCCGTCGAACTCGCTCCAATCCTCATCGATATCGTTCTCGTTGTCAAAGTCCTCGTCGAGATCGTCCAGGTCCTCGTCGAAATCCTCCTCGTCGTCCGAATCCTCTTCCTCCACGTCGCACGGGATGGCCTCCCGGCCCCGCGCGAAGCCACGTGAGGGCTCGTAAACAGGCGGGAGGAGGCGCGCGATAGGGCGGTGAAGGTCGAGTGAGGAGCAAAGGCGCCGGGAGAGGGCCGCACCGGCCAAGGAGGCTGCCCGCGCGAAGACCATCGGCCGGGCCGTCTCCGCTGTCGCGAGACGCCGCAGGGCGAAGGACGCGATCGCCGTCGCTCTCTGCATCCTTGCTCTCTCCCGGACCGGAGGCTGCAAAGGGCCCGCAAACTAGTGTTCTTGGTAGGGTTTATGAGCCGGTTTCTTATATATATATAATCTGAAGTAGGGTTTGAATTGGATTTGAATAATATTATTACCTTCCAATCTCGGCCAATTTGATTAATTGGATTCGAATTGGAATAAGGTTTGGAAGATAGCCAGAAATAGACATTGATTTGGTTCATCCGAAAGCTTGAACCAAGTTTGACTTTGATCCAATTCTATTTAGCCTTAAATAATGTACATGAATATAACTAAATTTCATGTTCAATGTATTATTATATATAAAAATTAAAGTAAAATATCAATAGTCGAGGTTCTAAATCCAGGATTTATTGGTTTAAATAATATGTAAAGTAAGAATCACACTTCTAATGTAATTATGGAAAATAAATTTAATATATATTTTTAAATAAATTATATTTTTTTAATAACATCTATGATTAAATCATTTAAGTAAAAATATGAGGACATTTTCATCCAAGCAAAAAGAACATCAAGTATAAAAGAAGTGGATTACAAATCATTTTTGTTATTTATAATCCCATGTTAAGAACTTCGACATTGTTAAGTTGTCCTTTTATAAATAGGCATATATGTTTTTAATTTATAATTAGTTCTAGTAGTATATTTTTGATCCTGGCATATAACTCCTTTTTATTATCTTTTTAATTCTCCTTTTCCACATCTTAATTACTGGAGGTGACGTGAAATGATGAAAAGAAAAAGATGATGGAATGAGATGATGATCGGAGAGGGAGAGGGGTGAGAATTAGTTTTTAATGTTTGTTATAATGATTTACGTTCTTATGATTATATATATATATATATATATATATTCTATAATAGTATAGAGGATATTATCTTATGAGTTAGTTATATTAATTTTTTAAAAAATATTATATTTCGAACATGTGTATGACTGAGCCAGAAGGAGTTATGAGAAAATATTATATTTCGAAAATACTAATTTTTAAAAAATATTATATTTTATAAGTTAGTTATATTAATTTTTTTAAAAAAATTATTATGGAGATAATAATTCACTAAGCCAGAAGGAGTTCTGACATGTATGACTCATGGCTAGCTCGATATTGGGTCTAGAGGGTCATACACATATGGTAGACATTGCGACGAGTAGAAGTTCAGATATGAGATATCCATCGGAGCTCCTATCTTATTAGATATCCAATAAGCCCTTAAATTATTGGATCCCATGAATGAGATCTATTAAGAGATTATTGGGTAGAGATCCACTAATCTAAGAGGCTTGGGTAGTTGGATGGAGATCCAATACCCAATACAACATGATCCATCAAGGTTAAGTTGATAGGGGACCTCTATAAATAGGAGGGAACCAATGGTTCATAGGCCAGAGCTTTTTGGGTTGCCTCTCCTATTCTCCTCCCATTCTCTTCCTCAAATAGAAGGCTTGGAGTTTTGAGGAGCATCGTCGTAGCCTTGCTGTGTGGATCACCGCTAGAGAGGAGGACGCTTGACCTCCTTCACCATCTCCTAGAGATATGTAGAGATTCAAAGATATACAATCTTCCTATATAACATAATCTTTTATATACGTAGTTTTAAGTTTCACGGATTTTGTGCACCAATCTTCGCACGACGGTGAACACATCTTTGGGAAATTGGAGATTTTATTTTCAATGTTCTTCCATTGTGCATGTGATATCGCCCCCAGATTTTCTTACATCTTTAATGTCTCAAGTCTAAGAACCAGACACATAACTGAGACTACGGAACTGTTGTCGGACAATGAGGTATTATCAACCATCCAACATTTAATGAGCGGATCATTCGGTGAACTCATTCTCTAATGAGCACTTGCATTATATCCCTAGTGTCCCCATAGAGGCAACTATGAGACTAGCCACCTCCATCATATGGATGAGTATATAGCATACTGGTCTATTTGGCTATTTCGATGTCCTTCTTGAGTATCCTATGATCGGGAATATGTAGGGTTTGTGTTTATATATAAATTGGTTTTATTATTATGATCTCATTATGATTCAATTCTCATTGCACAGATCTAAGAACATCATAATATATGTAATAGATAATATAAAGTGAAAAAATATCAATAATAATATATGCTTGCAGGGCACCTATGACTAGTAGTGAAGCTCTTCATAGACTTAAGGTCTCGAAGAGCCCTATGGTTCTCAAGAGACCCATTCCCCGAAGGGGATAAGTCGACTTGCTTTGCCCTCGGACTACTTGAGGGTGAAGCGAGGGCTTCGGTGGACTATCGACTAGAAGACTCAGAGCTAGTACAAGAAAGCAAAGACATCTCAACCTGGAATAAGAAAGTTGGACTGACATTGAGGATGAAGGACGAAGACTAACTGGTCCTTGCAAGATTCTTACAAAGGGCCAAACGAGAGCTTCCGAGGTCTCGAAGAATTTGGAGGCTAAAAGCTAAGGTGTAGAATGAACTTACCCTTTGGTAAACAAGGGGATTTAAAGGGAAGCACATGATTTCTCTCCTCCCATGATCGAGATAGTTGTCTCCTCAAGAATGGACCCGAAAAGTTCTCGCTAGCGGAAAGCCCAAAGCCCGCCATAATGGGAGACACCTCAAAGGAGCCCCGGGTAGCGAGAAAACCCAAATCTCACCATAAATGCAAAGCGCTTTAAAGATTGCAAAGTTGGCATGAACCCCTAGCCAACTAGCAAAACACGTAAGAAAGCCTGCTAAGGCAAAACGACTCGACCTGCCACGACGGAATGGCTCGACCAGCTACGAAAGAGTGACTCATACCTGCCACAAAGGAGAGAAGGAAGGCTCGCCACAATAGGAGCTCGAGATCTACTATAACAAAGAAAGGGTGAAGACTTTCTACAACGGGAGCTCGAGATCCCTAATAGCAGAGAAGGGACGAAGGTCCGCTATGACAAAAAGCTCAAGATCCACTATGGCGAAGAAGAGATTGCCACGATGAGAGCCCGAGATCCACTATGACGGAGAAGAGACAAAGGCCCACCATGATAGGAGTCCAAGATCCACTGTGGTGGAGAAAGGATGAAGGGTCGCTATGATGAAAGCCTGAAATCCGCTACGTCGAAGAAGGGATGAAGGTCTGTCATGGCGAGTGTAATATCCCTCACTTTTAAAATTTATTTTATAAGGACCTATTTATAAATCGGATGACCTATATATAAATATAAGAAATCTCAATAATTAAACTATTAAATTGTAAAAAAAAGAAAGGAGAGCAAGAGAAGAGGAGGCAGTGCATCAGGGAGGAGAAGGAGACGAAGAGGGAGAAGCAAAGAAAAGAAGAAGAAGAAGAAGAAGAAGAAGAAGAAGAAGAAGAAGAAGAGAGGGAAGAGGGAGGTGGCTGCAGCTAAAGCTGCACCACCTCTGTTTCCTGCAGGAGGAAATAGAGGAGAGGAAGTGTGGGGCATCAGGGAGGAGAAGGGAAGAAGAGGAGAAGAAGAAGAAGAGGGAGAAGAGATGGAAGAAGAGGAAGAGGGGAAGATGGCTGCAGTTGGGAAGGAAGAGAGAAAGAAGAAGGGGCTGCAGCTGCGATGGTGGTAGCTGCAATTGGAAGAGAAGGAGAGGAAGAAGCAGAGAAGGAAGAAGAGGCTGTAGTTGTTGTGGCTGCAGCTGCGGCTGTGATTGTGACTACAGCAGCTATGTTTGGGAAATAAAAAAAAGGAATGAGAGAAGGGAAATTTAAAGTAGCGCAGTGGAAGAGGCTGCAGCGTGACTGCGGCTACGACCGTGATTGGGAAAGAGAAGAAAAGGAAGGAGGAGGAGAGGGGAGAGGGGAGAGGGGAGAGCAGGTGACTACGTCTCTACATTCTGCATCAGTTAGCAGCGGTGGAGAATGAAATAAGATAGGTGCAGAAAATGAAACAGGGAGAGGAGATGTAGGAAAAGTAGAAGAAGTATTTGGGCTTATACCTAATCTTTGGATTGAAATCTTCCAAAGGCAAGTATTTGAATCTTTTCTCCTACAAGATTCTAATATATCTCTTGTTTAGACGTAGCGATTTAAATCAGGAAAACTTTCAAGATTCTGACCCTTCCACTTTATTTTAGATATAAATCCCTGCACTGATTTCCAATTTGGAAAAAACTTATTTGATCTGAATAACACTCGTAAACCTTTCTTTTGATAGTTTATTTGAAGAATTTGGAGTAAAATTGTCTGTCCAAACTTATGTTTCAATTGACTTTATGGATTCTGTAAAATGGGGACCATAACTTCCGACCTTTCCATATTAAACTGATTATAAGTCCCTGTTGAAAACTCTGATCTATGTAAAACTTACTTTATTGGAAACTAGACTTATAGATCTTTCTTTTGATATCTAGATTGAAAGATTTAGAATACCAATTCCTATTTAGTTTTCTATTGAATCTAAACCTATGAATTCTACAAAATAAAGATTTTGATCTATAATCTTTGGTTACCAAATTATTTGTAACGCTCTATTAGAAACTTCGATTCATATGAAACTTATTTTATCTATAAGTAGATTGAAATATCTTTCAAATGATATCATTCTTAAATAATTTGGAGTATAATTGGTTATCCAAATAATTTATACAATGTGCCTTAAATTTTATCAGAATCGAGCTTTGGTCGATTTTGCTTATTCTTGTTTCATTCCCTTTGGAAATTGATTTCATCTAGTATTTTTTTTCAATTGAGATTTATATTAATGCTTTAAATTCTTGTATACTCTTGTTATTATATTATTTATATACTTGAAACTTATTATATAAAGTTTATGTTGTATCACATTATTTCGTATGGGCACATGTATGTTCCATTGTTCCGCATGTGCTTCCGATATGTGCTAAAATCCTTATATGCTCTTATTTTATTTCCTTTCAAATTTGAAGGCATTTGTGAAAAATTATATTTGCATTATATTGACTCCTAAAGGCACATGTACGTTTTGTTGTTCTGTATGTGCTTCCGATATGCGTCAATTTTGTTATTCATAATGTCCTTTTGCACTTAGGTGTTTGTGGTATTATTTGGACCTTTGTTGGAAATGGTAAAGGGATTATTTGGACCTTTACCAGAAATAGTGAAGGGATTATCTAGACCTTTGCCAAAAATGATAAAAGGTACGTGCCTAGAGCCCGTGATGCTCTAGATTATATTTGGGGTCCAACTTCATCTTCTATATATTCGATATGATATCCAAAGCTTTGGTTATGTGCTTCTATGTGTGCTTTGAATAAGAATGAAATGAATGCAACATCAAATATGACGTTTGAGCTTCTGTTTCGTATTTGTTCCATTGATATACTAAACATTTCATACACCATTGACAAGCTCTGAAATGTTTCATTTGTTATTGATATGCTTAGAAATATTTTATACGTCATTGATATGCTCTGAAATGTTTCTTTTGCCATTAATAAGCTTCAAAATATTTTATTTATTATTGATATGCTCCGAAACATTTCATATGCCGTTGATATGCTCTGAAATATTTATTTGTCATTGATATGCTCCAAAATATTTCATATACTGTTGATATGCTCCAGAATATTTTATACGTCATTGATATGCTTCAATTACTCTTTACTCCATTTGTTATGAACCAGATATATTGTGAATGAAATGACATTTATGATTCTGTATCTAATGAGATGATATCCATGAATTCATATATCTTACCTTGCATTTTGATACCTTATTTGTTTAAAACTAACCTCTTTTGCCATTGATATGTTTGTCACTTGTTGAGCCTTTTAGCTCACTCCGTTGTTATATAAAATCTTTCAAGTTAGCTTGTCACTCACTGAGATGTTTGAATTGGGCTGAGGCAGTGGAGTGCTATTCAGAATTGTGGGCAAGTCTTATTGGTTGTTATGTTATTATTGTATAAGTGCATTTTGTATGTAATGAAAATTTTGTCGATATGTTTGAATTGATATGTCATGTAAAAGTTTGAAAATTTTGAATGTTTACGATGATATTAACTTATGGTAAATGTTTAGAGTTTTGATTATATAAATTATTTAGCTTGTAGATTTATAAGTGTTGTTAATGTTTTGTTAAGTTGGCTTGTGTTTTTATAATTATGAATTATCGAGTGATGTGGTATATGATTATAAACTGCACAGGTTTTGTGGATGTGAATTTTGACTGAATATTTCTCAGTGTCCTCAAATGTTAGTTTGGATCCTGGATTGGTTTGTTGATGAAATTTTAATATTATCGATTTAACAGGCGTGATAGCGAGAGCCCAAGATCCGCTCCGATGGAGAAGAGACGAAGGTTCGCCACGATGGGAGTTCAAGATCCGCTATGATGAAGAAGGGACGAAGGCCCGTTATGATGGAAGCCCAAGATCCATGACGATGAAGAAGGGACGAAGGCTTGCTACGACGAAAGCTTGAGATCCGCTATAATGGAGAAGGGACAAAGACCCGCCACGACGCGAGCTCGAGATCCGCTATGACAAAGAAGGAATGAAAGCCTACCATATGAGGAGCCCAAGATTCAATATGATGGAGGCTCTAAGCCGAATGAGCCCAAGGCATGTGAGTCCAAAAATCTGACCCACGCCAAGGTATCCACTATGGTAGAGGCACTGGGTCGAATGAGCTCGAGGCGTGTGAGTTGGGAAATCTGACCCATGCCTAAGTATCTGCTATGGTAGAGTCCTTCGGGCCGAATGAGCCCAAGGCATATGAATCAAAAAATTCAACCCATACCAAGATATCAACTATAACAGAGGCTTCGAGTCGAATGGGCTTGAGGAATGTGAGTCAAGAAATTCGACCTGTGCCAAGGTATCCGCTATGGTGGAGGCTCCGGGTTGAATGAGCCCGAGGCATGTGAGTCGGAAAATCCGACCTATGCCAAGATATCCACTACGATGGAGGTTTCAGGCCGAATGAGTTTAAGGTGTGTGAGTCAGGAAATCCGACCTATGCCAAGGTATCCACTACGGTGGAAACTTTGAGCCGAATGAGCCCGAGGCATGTGAGTCAGAAAATCTGACCCATGCCAAGATATCTATTATGACGTAAGCTTCAAGCTGAATGAGGCAGAGGCATGTGAGTCGGGAAATCCGATCCACGCTAAGATATCTGCTATGACGTAGGCTTCGAGTTGAATGAGTCGAAGGTGTATGAGTCCAAAAATCCGACCCATGCCAAAGGTATCCACTATGGCGGAGGCACCGGGTCGATTGTGCCCGAGGCATATGAGTCAAAAAATCCGACGCATGCCAAGGTATCTGTTAGAGTGGAGGCACTGGGCCGAATGTGCCTAATGCATGTGAGTCGAGAAATCCGACCCATGCCAAGGTATTTGCTATAGTGGAGACTTTGGGTCGAATGAGCTAGAGGCGTGTGTCAAGAAATCCGACCTATGCCAAGGTATTTGTTATGGTGGAGGCTCCGAGTCGAATAAGCCCGATGTGTGTGAGTTGGGAAATCCAACTCATGCCAAGATATTCGCTATAGTGGAGGCTCGAGGCCAAATGAGCCCGAGGCATGTGAATTGAAAATTTTGACCCACGCCTAGATATTCGCTACGATAAAGACTTTGAGCCGAATGAGCCAAAGGCGTGAGTCGAAAAATCCAACCCACACCAAGATATATATGATGGCGAAGGCATCGGGATGATGAAGCCTAAGGCGAGTGAGTCAGGAAATTTAACCCGCACCAAGATTTCCGCTACGGCAAAAGCACAAACCTAATGCACTTGAGATATCCAAATCGAGATAACCCAATCGGTGAAAGGAGATCCCAATCAACGAGAAGACTAAACGATGTGCCTCAGACCCCTTTGCAAGAGCCCTAAAGCACGCTTGCGGGGGGTAACATATGATATAGGATATTCTCACACCAATCATGACCCGCCAACTAGCCGCCATAGAGGAGTTGATGTGGAGGATGAAGGCCAGGTCATCCCCCCACTCGACAACAATGTGGGGAGGTAATAGCTTGTTGGCCCTTGCAGACAACAATCCACGGGAGGCCATTCGGGTTGATCTTATCGGCCACTAGGGGCAGTGTCCCTGAGTGGTTGATTAGATTTGCTCTCCCCTTAGTTGGCCTCTACAAGCGATAGGCCGTAAAAGGCCATTCAGACTAGTTGCACACGTGGACAAGTGACACAAAGAAGGCATTAAAACAGTTACGAATGGTCCCCTAGGCCTCCAAAGTATAAAAATCGATCCCTGATACCTACCCAGGGTCGAACCTCTCTCACCGCAAGCTTTTTCACCCCCACAACTCTACGATACTAATTTGACCATTAGAGGGGTCAGGTCGAAAAATTCCTCCCGACATTGATCTTCGTGTAGGATCGTCAGGAGACTAGAGCCCATCTTCGACCAGTTCGAGACCACGGGAAGCCGAAGACTCCTCTAAAGTCATCTTTGAGCCACCTCAGGTACCTCGACGTCGCATCAATCATCTCATCTAATTGTTAGGAGGGTTGCTTGGACGACTTCATGCTTTCGAGTCCAGATCGAGCTCTGTCTGACTTCCGACGACATCAAGACCACGATACTAATAAATTTAGATCTTACATTAAGTTAAAAAGGGGAATTATAAAGAGGACGTGAACTAATCATTTGTTTGTTTGTTTAACGTGAGTTATTGTTACAAACGGGTAGCGATCCGAAACCCGACACGTCGCCGACCGGGTTCGGTGTCCTGAGATCCGTTCTTTGCCGTCTTCCACGACAAGATCCGCCACCTTATATACGTCGGCCGGAGTCCTAGCTAGGGTTCTAGACCACTTCGGCTGGCGAGCATCGGCAGCGAGTGGTGGTACATCTCCAATTCCTTACTCGGATGATTGTTTTTGGTAGCGTTAGGGCTTGTGGATTCGCTATTTTTCTTTAATTTCTTCCCTCTCGCATGTATCAGGTCTTATTTTTGAGGCGTCGCTAGGGCCACGTCCCCTCCATCATGGCCGATCGGTTGACCCGTATCGCTATCGTTAGCTCTGATCGATGCAAACCAAAGAAGTGCCGACAGGAGTGCAAGAAGAGTTGCCCCGTCGTGAAAACAGGTATTCTGTTGCGTTCTTCCACCTTTCTTGAACGCGATTTATTTCTAAAATTCGGGACTTTGATTTTCGATGGTTGCCGATCAAAGTTCTGGTTCAAAAAGAGTTCTTTCTTTGTTTATTTGTGTTTTTGGCAGTTCAATTTAGCATGCCTTCGCTCTTTTTATAGCTGGGATACGTCTTCTGGTTATCTTAGCCATCGAGATATTAGTTGGTGTGTTTCTGTATTCTCAATGCAGAAGTTTTGTGCACTGGGATACCGTTTTTTATATCTTGGCTGACAGGATCATAGGTAATATGGCCATGAATTCCTGAAATATTGGAAAGGCTGCTACATTTACGTCCTTGTCCATCAGGATCATAGGTAGCCTGTCTGTAGATTCTCGTAGGAGCCTTGTTTTCTGGGCCACTTTTTTTTTTTCTATCTTGGCCATCAAGATCATAGGTAGTGTGTCCATTTATGTTTGCAATGTCAGTAACGCTACGTGCATTAACCATCTCCAGATTCTTTATTGGCAAGAGCCTTGTGCATTGGGGAGGTTGCTGCATGAATCTTTTGATTCAATGAGTTGGTTGTAAGTGTTTATAATTTATCTGGCCTTCTTTGTTAATCTTATAATAACATGCCTTAATAGGTAAAGTTGCAGTTAAGCTGGCCAGATCAGTAAGTACAATTCAACATTTAGTTTCATGGATATATTAAAAATTGTAGAATTGTCCTTATCTTCTCTTTCTCAGTGTAGTATAGAAATATGTTGATGGGAGTTTCTAATTTATTAGCTACAGATCAATGGCTTCTTTTTTTCCTGATTACATGAATAGTGGTCAATGATTTTGTGTAAACCATTCAATTGAAATTTGAATGTTTTGAGTAATTACATTGTGAAATTAGATCCCTTCATCTCTCTTAGTGTATTGGTATCTAGTTCCACTTCATTCTTACCAGACTACCTATTTGGTTGGTCTTCTAACAAATGAAACTCAAAAGTTCAGTTTTAGCTGCTGCACCTGCCATTTCATTTCTTTGTGTAACTTACCATTTTTTTATTTAACTTGGCTTTGTATTGTTTAATTGACATTGACTTTAGGCCTTTCCATTAACTTAGATATATTACGTTGCTTTCTATCTTTCTTCTTCTGACAGGAAAACTTTGCATAGAAGTAACTCCTGCCTCAAAGATTGCTTTCATATCTGAGGAGTTATGCATTGGATGTGGTATCTGTGTTAAGGTCTTTCAATCTTCCATTCGGTTATTGTTATTGATTTTAGATCTTTGAGCATCCTAACCTATATCTGAACAATGTGACTATTTGTCATTTGGTTGTAGAAATGTCCTTTTGAGGCCATTCAGATTATCAATCTGCCAAAGGACTTAGACAAAGACACGACCCACCGTTATGGACCAAATACATTTAAATTGCACAGGTTGGCAAAGATTATATTTCAGAACATGGAAGACACTTTGGTTTTTTGCTTCTTTGTGATACTTGTTGATCTAGAATTTCAATGATGGATATTTTTCTATTATAGGTTGCCAGTTCCAAGACCTGGACAAGTTCTGGGCTTGGTTGGGACAAATGGTATTGGAAAGTCTACCGCACTTAAAGTGTTGGCTGGGAAGTTGAAGCCCAACTTGGGTAGATTCAATGTAATACATAATGAAGGTTTTTTTTTCTTTCATGTTGTTTTTGATGTTTGCATGCCTGCAGTTTCTCAACTTTTCTCTCTTTGCAGAATCCTCCTGATTGGCAGGAGATTTTAACATATTTCCGTGGCTCTGAGCTTCAGAATTATTTTACACGTATACTGGAGGACAATCTAAAGGTGCTTAGAAGTGTACTTTTAAAATTAGTATATGCTTTATGGTTTTATTTTTTTTTCCAGAATTCAAGTATTCTTGCCTTTTTTTTTCAATTGCAGATTTGTCATGGTAGTAGAATTTCAATATTAACCTCATCTTGTCAGATATACTTTATCAGATGATTGTGTCCATCTATTTACATTTGATTATGACTAAACTGAAGTACTTAACTTTATTTCTAACTAGGAGTGATCTGTCTGATAAATATGATTCGAGGTCTTTTTGCTCTTGGACTATTGGAAGAAGAATGATTATATGGAGAACAAACTCGTTACTTTTTTTATTTTTAAAGAAACTAAATTGGGTCATGTTTCTTCTATCTCTGATGTATATCCATTAGATGTTGGGAGCTGTTGAAATTATTTATCATTTGTAGTTTTATCTGCATGGTGCAACTCTTTGTTTATAATGGAAGTTTTGAAATTTTTTGTGTCATTTCATTTTTTTTCTTGCTTGTACCTAATTGTATATGCTTGAATAAGTCCAAGTGATTCGTAGAAGCCCTTTGTTGTACAAAAGTATATATTTTGCAATTAGTGAACGATTATCATGACATAAAAGGAAATAATCATTCTTATGATTTTATGGAGAAATGATTGGATTTGTAAAGATCGTTTGAAATTTGCTTGGTGTGCATGGGATGAAGGTTTAAATGTAAGCATCAAATGATGCAAATAAAAAGGAGTGCTGGTAATAGTTATGGGATGAGCAGGAGTGTAAACTTAATCGAATTGCTTTATGTAATTTCTTTTTCATTCTTAGTTTTCTTTGTAAATGATGGGCCTCAAGGCATCTGAATATTTCAGGCACTGCTTGGCTGTAATGGTTTAACTTTATTATGATGATCAATGCGATAAAATTTCTTGCCTTTTTTTCCATGTCGCTGATAGTTTTATAGCATATTGTAGGCAATCATCAAGCCGCAGTATGTTGATCACATTCCAAAAGCTGTTCAAGGTAATGTTGGACAGGTTCTTGACCAAAAAGATGAGAGAGAGATGAAAGCAGAGCTGTGTAATGACCTAGAATTGAATCAAGTTATTGATCGAAATGTGGGGGACTTGTCTGGTGGAGAGTTGCAAAGATTTGCTATCGCTGTGGTTGCCATACAAAATGCAGAGATTTATATGTTTGATGAGCCATCAAGTTATCTCGATGTGAAGCAGAGGCTTAAAGCAGCTCAAGTTATCCGTTCCCTACTTAGACGTAACAGGTAGCCTGCTCCTGATTCAATAGGTTTTTCTCTTTTTACCGGCATAGGGGTTAAGGCTGAATACTCTTATTTATCCTTGCTCAGCTATGTGATTGTTGTAGAGCATGATCTCAGTGTATTGGACTACTTGTCCGATTTCATTTGTTGTCTCTATGGAAAGCCAGGAGCTTATGGAGTTGTTACGCTGCCCTTCTCTGTACGAGAAGGAATCAACATTTTTTTGGCTGGTTTTGTTCCTACAGAAAATCTCCGGTTTCGAGATGAATCACTTACATTTAAGGTAGAATGTTATGTTCTTCTGAATATCTTCTAATAAAAAATCTATTATTATTTTTCACATGTTGTTGCATCATCCAGGTTGCTGAGACTCCTCAAGAAAGTGCTGAGGAGATTCAGACGTACCAACGATATAAATATCCTACCATGAGTAAAACCCAAGGGAATTTCAAGCTTAAAGTGATCGAGGGTGAATTTACAGATTCTCAGATTATTGTAATGCTGGGTGAGAATGGGACTGGGAAGACAACATTTATTCGGATGCTGGTAATTTCTTTTGGATATCCCTGTTCTGTAATTAAACAAAAGAAATAAGGTACAGGTTCAATTTAACCAATTTAATTTGTCCTGATACCAAAGTATCCTAGTGTATTAGTTTAAAACAGATGGAGTTTTGTTTAGCTTGGTTTACTTTATATCAGTTCATTTCATACTTATAGTTTTATTGCTATCAGATTTTACTCCTATGGATATTTAAATATGTACACGTTTACATTATATCAGGTTTTACTTCGTTTGATATTTAAATATGTATACATTTCTCTTCTGTCTATATTTTTGTAGGCAATAATTGTATAGTGGTGTAATTTGTATTTGCTGATCTTGGATTGAAACATTTGCATCACACCATTCTGTCATGGCATGCATGATGTTTACCTTGGGAATTATCTATGTGTACTAATTTTGCAACCTGAATTTCATGTTGCTTATTTGGTTTACATTGTCAACAAATTTCAGGCAGGATTGCTGAAGCCTGATTCTGTGGAAGATTCAGATTTTGAGATGCCTGAATTTAATGTTTCATATAAGCCTCAGAAAATTAGTCCAAAGTTTCCATCTACAGTGAGACACTTGCTGCATCAAAAAATTCGCGATTCATATATGCATCCGCAATTTGTGACTGATGTTATGAAGCCATTGCAAATTGAACAATTGATGGACCAAGAAGTTGTGAACCTTTCTGGTGGAGAACTGCAAAGAGTAGCATTGTGTTTGTGTCTTGGGAAGGTTTGTATTTCATAGCTTACGCCATATGTTAAATTGTTTATAAAATGCTATTTTATTTGGTGGCTTACTCTTGCAACTATGTAGTGAGAGTTCTAAACTTTATGAAGCATTTAAGAATGACTGTAAATGATCTCGCATAACAATCCACGAAGCGACAGTTATTGCACTGTAGTGTTCATTGGATTGTTCTTTACATAATAATTTATTTATTTATTTTCCATCTCATCTGGCTGTAATGAAAATTGTTTTGTTGATTTATCTCATTTTGGTCTGTATTCTTCAACTGTTGCTTATTCTGTAAGCAGATAGATGCATTTCAGACTCATAATGGCTCAATCCAGACTTTCTTTAGATTTTTGTTGAGCTGCAAATGATCTTTCATTAGAAGTTGCCATCTGCTGATTTGTGGAAAATCTTACCTGCTAACTTGCATGTCCCTTAATTTTTTTGAATGCTTTTGGCAATGAGTTTTTTTGCATTTTTTATGTGAACTTGTTATGCTGATTCATGTTACTTGTTCAGCCAGCAGATATTTATCTGATAGATGAACCAAGTGCTTATCTTGATTCGGAGCAGCGTATTGTCGCCTCAAAGGTGATAAAGAGATTTATCCTTCATGCCAAGAAAACTGCCTTCGTTGTTGAGCATGATTTCATCATGGCAACCTACCTGGCTGATAAGGTCATTGTATATGAGGGAAGGCCCTCTATAGATTGCACTGCAAATGCACCTCAGTCTTTGGTATCCGGAATGAACCTGTTCTTATCTGTAAGTAGCAATCATTTTATCTGATGCTTTATCCTCAAGAAAAGAGAACTTATATATATGTATATGTCATCTTGATGTTCTTTGTTCTGATGCAGTTTAGTGGTTCATTTTCCTTTGAATTTCTACTGACTTTTTTATTATTTAGGTATCTTTTATATGTAGTGGTCTATCATCAAACTTGGTAGACCAGGACTTTTGGTGGAAGCCTGGTCTTTTGTTTGGAAAAAGTTTATCATCACATGTAGTGATATTGAGATATGTATTAGGAGTTTGAAGAAAAAAATTCGTAGATGAATAAGATGGAAGTATGATTTTGTGGGAGTGTGATGATAATTAGGAGCTAAAAAGAGGCAAAATTGTAAAACATGATGACTGCAGGACTTTACCTTGTTTGCAGTCATAGTCTGATCCCTAATGGAAGGTGCATCCAAATAGGAATGCATGTTAGATTTGCATGACATTGGATATCACATTAGGTAGTAAATATCATGTGGATCCATTTGATTACCAATATAATATTTCTTTAAGCTTTGGAATTACTTTCTGTACAATAATTACTAATTATGCAAAAAATGTTTGGAATCAAAGTTTAGAATTCCTGACTGCCTTTGAAATTGCAAAAGTAGATATTTTGGAAATGTTACAGCTCTTTTTTGAATGAGTTACTGGTCGAACAGATGATTTTGTATGCCATGGTTCATAATATCTGATCTTTCTTTTTGCTAAGCTGAACTGGTTTTTTCCTTTTGACGGAAATGTTATGATTCACTGTAGTCCAACAATGATTATAACAGGCTCCCAAGACTTATGTGCTAATTTGAATAAAAAAATTGAAAGGTAAATAGTTAAGACTGGTAGTCATCGGACCCATTGGCCCTTCCAACATTGCTTTTGTACAAATGAAAAAAGAGTTCACCTTACAGAGTCATTGATTCTCTTTGATCTTGTTCTGGATTTTGCAAAATGGATGGGAATATGGGATTAGTAGGGTTTGTGCATATGTAGATACTGTTGTTGGCGGCTCATCATAAAACTCTTGTAAAGCAGCCAAATTCAACCATCAAGGCAGAAGAAATATCCAGTAAACTGTTTCTTGGGGGAGCATACAGAACCACTGTGGTTCCATGAGGTGAATTTAGTCCCTTCTGATTGGTCATGGTAAGTTGTCCATTGGTACTAAGTTTGATCCAGACAATAGCTACTGGAATAGCTCCAAACACCCTTGTCTTTGTCAGCATTCATTATCCTATGTGTTCCAAATATTTGTAGAATTCCAAGGTGGTGACTGGATCTCATTAATATGATTTAGTTTTGTGGTTATAAACCGAGGGAAATAAATCTATACACATTGTTACTGTAATATTTTTTAAATGAGAAGTTTAAATAACAATTCACTCAGTAGACTAAATACAATACAAGTTCATAGTTCTTTTACCACAATTTTATTAAGTTGATTAGATACATGATCAATCAATCAGCATGGTTAAAATATCTTATCTGAAGTAGCATGTGAACTATGTGGTTCAGTGTCTACCATGATCGATTGGATCAGTTAATCCTACAGTCCATATAACACCATCATAAGTGGTGTACCCTGTACCTGCACTCATTATCATTTGTAAAGTTTAACATTTCTGTTAACTATGACCAACCTGGCAAGGCAGTTGTCACCTGATATGTTGGTTCGGATCAAGGACCACCATACTGTGTCGACCCATGGTATCGGTCCATGGATGTATGTTATGTATCAATCGGTACCGATATACCATTATGCTGGTACAAACTGACTTTCGGAAAAAAGGATGAACAATGGCCAGAAATTCACAAAAAAAATCCTTGTTTAGGTTTTTTATCCTAATTTAATGGTAATTTTATAGTATTTAATTAAAAATAGAGTGTATATGAGGCATAGATAAATGTATAAGGTTGGTTGTAGATAACCCTAAATGTTCCCAATTTGGGCCTAAATGGAAGACAATAGACCTAATTCGGACTAACACGAGAATGATCTTAATCATGTTTAACCTTTGTAAATGTGCATTAATACGACTCCAATTATATAAAGTGATAAATAAAACCTAGAAAGGATGCCTTTAAATTGGAGAGAAATTCCACTAGATCTCGAGTTCCAATCCCTCTTTTATCCAAATCAATAGTTTGATTACCACTAATCGTTGATTAGGAACTTTAATAACAAATGAGAGTGTGAGAAAGGATGTGAACAAGAGTGAGAACGAGAGTGACTGAGAGAGTGGGGATAGGTCAATTTAGATCCCCAAAAAAGTCCCAAATGGCCAATTTTATTGTTTGTGTCAAACTTGACTTGATTTGGGTTGGTATCGTTCAAAATTGCGATCGTATGATCTGCATCAGTTGATACAACATGAGTTTTGACTGTATCAGCCAATACATCACCTATACTTGTCAAAACTTGATCGCCTGGAATAGGCTGGTTGTCGCAACAGCTAGTAGACCGATAGGATTATATGTTTTATGCGATTTATTTGGATTATACGATTTCGGGGGATAGGTCAAACCAGGGTTTTTAATACTGTTTCGTACCGCCCAGTACGGGCGGTACGTACTGGTCCTCTAGCTAATCAGGACGTGGACCGCCCGCTTTTGGGTGGTATCGGCCTGGCTACGGCGAGGCGAGGCGAGGCGAGGAAGAAGAGGGAGAAGCGTCGAGAAAGAGTACCGCGGAGTCACTAATGCGTTGTCACCATCGTCTCGATGAACCTAAGCCCGTCGTACCTTGGAGCGAACTTGTCTTTGACGCCCTTTCTCGATCTCGATTTGGTATCGCCCTCCCTCGACGATCCCAATCCAGGAGCTAATAGCGAGGAGAGTTGTACCTCTTTGGAGGGGGAGCTGGAGGCGTGGGGATCAAGGGATGCGGCGGCGAGAGTAGCGGAAGAGGCGGCCGCAAGGAAGGCGGCGAAGACCCCGACTTTCTTCATCTCCGAACAACCTGCTTCGTCCACTGCCGTCGCACGAAGAACCTTCCGATGTTGATGTCGTCTTTCTTCTCCCCACCTCCTTGACGTTGAAGGCCGTAGACGAGATGATGAGGAGAAGAAGGACGAGGCGATCATTCAGTACATCGTATCTTTATCTTTGTATATCTTTATATATTGATTTTTTATTTTTTTATTTTTTATATTAAAATATATATTTTATATCTTTTTTTAGTGATCCTGTATGCCTAATTTCACATTCAGGCACTCTCTACTCATGACTTAGATGGATTGTCTTCGTCAATGCACATAGGATGGGGATAGGGTGGAATAATGCCATCGAAGGCTTATATATATATATATATATATAGTATCGCTCGATACTAAAATTGATTCTTATATATATTTTTTCTAGTTGTACCATTCGGTATGCCCCGGCATATCTCTTGGTACACTGTATCGTATTGTACCTTGCAAAGTTCGGTACACCAGTACGGTACAAAATTTTAATCTTTGGGTCAAACATTGGTTAGGATTGTATGATTTATTGATTTGATTTTTGTGATTTGAGGCTCTTAGCCAGGGTTTGGCTCCAATTAGCTTGAATGTTTAAGTTAGTGGTTGTTGAAGGCAGTCTTCTCCCTGTGCTTCACAAATTCCACTAAGAGATGCCAAGGACTAGCAAAATTGGCATGGAATGGGATTAGTGTTTTCTATCCAGATTCCATTTTTCTTTGAATCATTTTTGTAAAATCTCAATTTCATATGGTTGTCTTCAACATATCTAGGTTAAATAAAGAAGAGCTCCACATTTTCTAGGATGAGACTGCAGCTGGAGCAATTGAAGTTATTATTTATGTGGCAAATATTAAAAAAAGACTTAGATAGAGGCGCAACCAAGGGGGAGTTTCATAAATAAGATGTGGTTCTGGGAGGCATTGGTTCACTGATGATGCATGGAAAGTGGAAACACAGTTGAGCTACGTTTGCGGAGAGCATATTTATGTACCCTGTTCTTGAAGTTGGAAAGAAAAAATCAATTTACAGAGATGAAAGATAATTAGCTTAATACACTCCATGCACGGTGGTGGGGCTTTACGACTTTCTTGTTGTTTTTGTTGTACTCCATGCATGGTGTTGTAAGATAAATATAAGACTGTACGATGGAGGGATCCAACAAGAACATCGACAAAGTTGTTCTTTCTTCCGTATGATTGTCATATTGCATCATTCTCGACTTACTGCTGATTCATTATTGTCAAAGTTATGGTTACTCATTTAAATTGAATCGACTAGTAATACTTAACTGCTCTCTTGCTAAATAAATTGTGCTATTCTAGAACATGCTTTTCGATGTCAGTAGTATTTCTTTGATTCTCTCCCTTAATCTTGTTCCCTTTTGCTGAAGAAGTTGTGTTTGTCTTCTTTGCAGCATCTTGATATCACTTTCAGACGAGATCCAACTAATTACAGGCCCAGGATAAACAAGTTGGACTCTACCAAAGACCGAGAACAGAAAGCTGCAGGATCTTATTATTACCTCGATGTTTGATCATCATTCTTGTGCACGATGGCCATTGTCTGTTTGCTTTTGTGAACATTGGTGGGCATTTCTTTGGCAAGTAACCAAGTGTGTGCAAAGCATGAATCCTGGTGTCTATGCACAAACTTCTGTTGCCGTGCTAATATTTCCCTGATGCACTCCACTGCTGGCCCTTCATCTTCCCACTTTGTTTGGATCCTGAAGATAGAAAATGTGGCATAAGCAGCATATTCAATAAGGCAACAGAGGTTTTCTTTCATGATTTATGTTCATAGTTTGTAACTCAGACATCACCGGTGCTGCGAGCATCTGGCAGAGTTCTTTCTCCAACAAACATGAGCATTTGGCATGGCTAAACTCCTGGTTTTCTGTAATGAGCAATATTTGCCTTGGTTGTGCCAAAGAAATCTTTTGAGCCGCCACTTTGGTGCTATTAACTAAATGGAGGCTGTAATTTTGTTAGGGCAGTGCAGTATTAGTTATTTTCTCACGATTTCATGATGTTTAGATTTGTGGATTTTGCACCACAAAGTCATATATATATTTAGGTAATGCTACGTGCATGCGATTGCAAGATTTACTTGTTTGTACTTCGTTATCACATAGCTTCGTTCTTGTAAGAGTTGTCGTTCGTGAACTCCAAAGCTCATATTGTAGAGTTATCGTTCTTGAACTCGTTCCACTTGCGAACACAGCTTCGTTCTCTTGAAGCTTGCTTCTAAACCAACTCTGCCTATAACCTTTCACTTAGCCTCCTCGAAGGGAAGGGGGTGTCTGTCACTCTCTGTTCTCTTTGATAATATTCAAATAAATGTCTAGTGAGAAGCTTTGATCATGAACCCGAGTTAGTGAACGTGAGATAACCTCCAAATCCCTTATCTAACTACATTTGTTTCCTCTTTTTTAATTTGGCACTCACTATCATGATTGCTATTAGATAGAATTTAAAGACACATGACATAAAAAATTCAAATAGGATCAGCATTAAATCCTCTATGGTGTAACAAAACCTTTTTATCTTTTCATGTTGGTTCATGTTCACCATTTCTTCATATCGGAGGCAGAGCTCGACATTAAAGTTGATTCAAACCCTCTGTCATCATCACGAGGTCATTCTCTGGGGAGACGAAAAACACTCAAAATAATAATATGCTGACACAAGTGAAATTGATCCATAAAGCATGCACATTAAGAACACAAGCACCTTTGTGGTAATGACCAACTTACAGCTACAGTAGCACTGCTACCGGGTAAAGATTTCTTGTAAAAAGATACTAATCTGACAACTAACTGATAACTAAATTATTAACCTCTGTTCCAATGCCAGAGCAATGTAACTATGCTAGAATTATTTCACATGACCATAATGGGTATAAATCTTAAGAATAACAAAAAATGCACGAGCAACAAAAGAACAACAAATAGTTAAATCCGCAAGGTTGATGTTGTTACAGGAATCTCCTCGAACCGGTAGAATTAACATATGATCTATTAACATAGCCAAAATTTATCTCACACATCATTCATCTAGTTTAAGCGGCCACAACTCTTTCCTTGCTCACCCATAGCTCTATCTACCTGTATCTCCATCGCTTGTTATCTATGCCAAGGATGATGAGGGCGAGACGCGTAGGGGTGGGTCTGATAGGTTATAGGGGAGATAAGTTAGGGCGACAGAGATTATCGGTTGCTTGAGTCACTGATGAGAACGATAAAGACGAGACACGCATGGACAAGTCCAATGAGGGCGATGGTGTTGGGGAAGGTGGTGATCGACAGGTGTAATATTATCATTTTGAAAAAAAAATACATTTAGCTGAAATTTTTGAAAATTGGGGCACTAACTGGGATTTTTTTTCTTAAAAATGAGTTTTCTCTAAGAATTCATATATATATATATGAATTCTTTGGGAGATGGGGGAACCCTCCCCTCATTTGCACTTCATTTGCCTGAGAACCAGAACAATGACAAGGCGACCTCGCTTGCTACCTTGACCTCCTCTGCTTTCACAAAGATTGTGACATGTATGACTGTGGCCAATGCCCAAATAAGATCTTATTCCTAAGCACTCCAAAAGAAACCTCAAAACATATGAGCCTGACCTTAGTTGGAGGGTGATACATCGACGGTGCACATGGACCGAGAGAGGAGTGTGATTTTTCTTTCCTATTGTTATTCAACTTAGATGATAATTATTGGTTGGAACTATAGGAGTTTGGTTCGTAGGGTTGTGTATATGATTTATCTTAGGAGATTAATCGATGAAAAGAAACACTTCCTTGCTTCTTTTGAAGAGAGTTATTGTGAGTTTTGGGAGGCATTGGAAGTACAATGTACAATCGATCGTAGGAGCTTCCGGTGGAACTATTTTGATTTGGGATTCCAGCCACTTGCACACCCAGGTTGTCTTGCTCCATTGTTTGTTCTTATCCAGGCTGGCTTTTCAATCGAAACCTTGGCTTCTTTTGGTGATTTTTGCAAGTATGAATAATATATCTTGTTGAAAATTATTCTAGAATGAGCTTTCTTCCATGGATTTTTCATATCTCCCTTGGTATTAGATTTTGGGGGTTTTAATTGTATTTTGAGTAGGGAGGATAAGAAAGGAGGTAATGATTTGTATGATTCTTGTGGAGTGATGGTAGAGCTGTTGTTGATGATTTTTTTATCAGGGAGATGGGTGCAATGAGTATTTTGGATGTTCAAAGTGATAATACTATTTGTCATTTTAGTAAGTAGGAGATATAGGATTCTGTTAGGTCCTTGAGCTTTGGAAAAAGCCTCGGTGATATGGGTATATAATGGAGTTCTACCAACATCATTAGGAGACTATGGGGGATCACTTATTTTCGATCATTGCTAGTTTTTATCATACTTCGATCTTAACCCGTGGAATAGGTTAAGACTTTCCTTGTTTTCATTTAAAAGAAATCTAATCATAAATGTGTCATAGATTTTTATCCTATTTCATTTTGTAGTGTCAATTATCATCCTATTCTTGTTAAGTTCCTCGTATTAAATTCCTTTTGAATGATCAAATTTTTATTGAGCAGTCAGCTTTCCTCTCAAGCTGTAGCATCTATAATAATATTTTGATTGGCTAGGAGGTAGCCCACTCTATGTTTTTTTGGGAAGGAGAAGAACCACCTTGTGATGTTTAAGATAGATTTGGAAAAGATATTAAACTCTTATTTATGTAAAACTGAAACTAGACTTATAGATCATTCTTTTAATATCTAGATTAAAAGATTTAGAATACCAATTTCTATTCAATTTTATATTGAATCTGAACCTATGAATTCTACAAAATAAAGATTTTGATCTATAATTTTTGCTTACCAAATTATTTGTAACTTTCTATCAAAACTTTGATTTCATTCTTAAGTAATTTGAAATATAATTTGTTATCCAAATAATTTATACAATATGCCTTGAATTTTATCAGAATCTAGCTTTGGTCGATTTCGCTTGTTCTTATTCTTGTTTCATTCTCTTGAAAATTGATTTCATCTAATATTTTTTATTCAATTAGACTTTATATTAATGCTTTAAATTCTTATATACTCTTATTTTTATATTATTTATATACTTGAAACCTATTATGTAAAGTTTATATTGTATCACGTATGCGTACATGTATGTTCCGATATGTGCTAAAATCCTTATATGTTCTTATTTTATTTCCTTTCAAATTTGAAGGCATTTGTGAAAAATTGGGTGATCGGTGGTTGCAGAGATCGATTGCTCACCATTACCTTGTGAGAAAAGATTTGGAAGACTGACAGCAGAGGGAAACCATCAGCTAAAGAACCAATAGTTTAGTAAGTGCAAACAGAGATATCAATTCATCTACCGAAAAATGAAATCGATTTATCGATCAATCACCGTAAAAGAGTCTCCTTTTGCCCTTTTGTGATCAATAACTGCACAGAGAAAGCCATGATTCCTACCGTTTTTTCCGGAGACCACACCATCACCCCATCAACTCGTGAATCAATCGGACTCTTCCCTCGAATCGTTGCCGTCGAACTCGCTCCAATCCTCATCGATATCGTTCTCGCCGTCAAAGGCCTCGTCGAGATGGTCCAGGTCCTCCTCGTCGTCCGAATCCTCTTCCTCGAAGTCGCTCGGGATGGCCTCCCGGCCCCGCGCGAAGCCACGTGAGGGCTCGTAAACAGGCGGCAGGAGGCGAGCGATAGGGCGGTAAACGTCGAGTGAGGAGCAAAGGCGCCGGGAGGGGGCCGCACCGGCCAAGGAGGCTGCTCGGGCGAGGAACATCGGCCGGGCCGCCTCCGCTGCCGCTAGACGCTGCAGGGCGAAGGACGCGATCGCCGTCGCTCGCTGCATCCTTCCTCTCTCTCTCCCTCTCTCTCTCTCTCTCCCGGAGGCTGCTAAGGGTCCTGGCAGTAGTGTCCTTGGTAGGGTTTAGGAGAGCCGGCTGCGTCTATATGTAGATATATAATCTGCAGTAGGGTTTGAATTGGCTTTGAATAATATTACCTTCGAATCTCGACCAATTTGATTAATTGGATTTGAATTGGAATTAGGGTTGGAAGATAACCAGAACTCGACATTGATTTGGCACAACCCAAAGCTTGACCCAAGTTTGACTTTGATCCAATTCTACTCTTAGCCTTAAGTAATGCACATGGATATAACTAAATTTCATGTTCAATGTGTTATATATAAAAATTAAAGTAAAATATCTATCAATAATCGAGGTTCTAAATCCAGGATTTATTAGTTTAAATGATATTTAACGTCAAGATCACATTTCTAATGTAATTATGGAAAATAAATTTATTATATTTTAAAAAAAATAATATTTATTTATTTTATTTTCTAGTTGGAGACCATTCTTCCTTGACTCATTCATCAGTTTCGGTCAACAAGATTGATTACAAAGGGATCATGTGGGAGGAGGATCTTCGTCTGACTCTTTTTTATCAATTATTTTTTATTTTAAATCATAATATTGATTGTTCATAATTTAACTATTCATTAGTTTCAGTTTTTAAATATTATTTGTTTAGAATTAAAAGATCTTATTCATGCGTGATTGTATTAATAATTTTAGGTTTTAGATTAAGATAAAAAAGAAAGTTATAAAGAGATTCATAATTTAAATTTTATATTTTATTCCCTTATATTTATTTATATTTTTATAGTGTTCCACCTCTCTTACATAATGACAGTAGACCCTATTGATCAACGATTAACACGGGATTGTGAGTAAAAAGAATTTTCATATTGGAGAATGATAAATTCTTGAACATTTTATCGAAAAAAAGATTTCACTTTTGATCTTTTACTTAATGGCACCCCTCGTATTTGTTTTTATCTGCGAGTGCTTTTGGACGAAAATACTCAGTTTTTCACTAAAATGACTTGATCACATGTGCCATTAGAAAATCGGTAATTATTAATTATAATTTTTTTAAAAAATAACATCAATCTAATTATATATTTTTTAAAAAATATAGATAATAAGATAATTATGAATAATAAGAAAAAACTTTAAATAGTAAATTCTAAAAAGAATATGAGGGGTGCCATTTGATAAAAGGTCAATATTGAGGGCTTTTATTGATAAAATGTTGAGTGTCTTTGTCTCACTTTCTAAAGATTATTTTTATTTTTAAAATTTGAAGTCATAGTATTTCTTGTTTATGATTTTAATTATTCCTTAGTTTCCAAATTTTGTTCC
The DNA here is from genome assembly GCF_036884655.1 of Musa acuminata AAA Group. Taxonomy (NCBI): domain Eukaryota; kingdom Viridiplantae; phylum Streptophyta; class Magnoliopsida; order Zingiberales; family Musaceae; genus Musa; species Musa acuminata. The sequence goes on along the minus strand of NC_088355.1, from coordinate 10,945,699 downwards.
TAACTTTAGAATCAAAATATGCTCTTCATGTATTATTGTACTAATAAATTTAGATTTTAATGTAGGACTCACCATCATGATTGCTATATAATTAGTTTTCGTTGATCTCCCTACCTCAGATCTTAAAAAATAACACTGGCTACTAACAAATTCACAGACCACATAAACAAATACAAATTTACAGACGCATGATAAAAAAAGATTCAAGTAGGATAAGCATTAAATCCTCTATGGTGCAACAAACCTTGCATTGTACCAAGAGACTGCCTTTCTCTTTTCATGATGATTCATGTTCACCATTTTTTCATATTGGAGACAGAGCTCGACATGAAAGTTGATTCAAACCGTATATCTGAAATCTTCAAAGCAATCAATCTTCTTGCTCTATACCATCATGCGATCATGCTCTGGAGAGGAAAAATACTAAAAATAATAAGCTAACACATGTGGATCTAATCCATAAAGCATGCTCGTTAATAACACAAGCACCGTGGTGGCAATGATCAACTCATAATTACAGTAACACTGCCATCGGGTTAAGACTTCTTGTAAAAAGATAATAATCTGACAACCGAAAACTAAATTATGAACCTCTATTCAAATGCCAGAGCAATGTAACTAATGCTAGAATTATTTCAGATAGCCATAATAGGTATAAATCCAAAGAAGAAGAAGAAATGTACAAGCAACAGAAGAACAGCAAATAGATAAATCCACAAGGCTGTTTTGTTGTTACAGGATTCCCCTCTAACCAGTAGAATTAACATATGATCTATTAACAGAACCCGAATTCATCTCACACATCATCTAATTTGAATGGAGTCATAATATGCTAGACCAACAAGAGTTGATTTTGTAGCACACTATCAACCATGTCTCTTGAAGATCATTTTAGCAACATCTGTATCTGTGGTCACCTTAATAGGGAATACAGTACTTATCCTGTTATCCACCAAGTGACTTAAGCAACAATAGTTTTGGAAGCCATCTTTGGTAGCAATATGCTATCTTTTTGTTGGACCCAACCCATATGAACCTACACCTGAATAGCCCATAATGAAAATACACTCAACCAGGGTGCCTCAACATGAATATGGGACACTGAACATATGGGCAGATATGCACAGCACATTACCAGTCATTTTGCTGAAGGATGCTGTAGGGAAGGAATCCAACTGCTGGATGAACCAAGATATGAAGAATCAGTTGGCCCTGATTGTTGTTTCGAACCCAACACATTTTTCTTTGGGGCGCCAGGAAAAGCAAATGATGAAGATGGTACATGTGGCTTTTCAGAGCTTGTTCCCATCCTCTAAAAATACGTTGGAGAAAGAAAAAATCAAGAAAGCTACAATAGTGCATATATCATAACTGAAGGGAAATTTTACTAGGAGCTTTGTTTAGTGTTAAAGAAGAAATGCCTGATCATCACTGAACGATAAATGAATCATCATGACTTACCAACTTATCAAGACGCTGATGGTCAGAACCCATATTTTTATCAGCTGCAAGTTTGAACTGCATCTGAACTGTAGTGCGTGCAGCATTACTTGGTCCTACACGTTCTTTAACTTCATTGCCATGAGGAACATCATTTGCACTGGTAACTGGAATATGATTTGATCAGAAAAAGAATGTTAAATGAGCACCTAAATGCATATTAGTGCAGCACTTATAAATTTAGCAAGTACACATTCAAATATAGTCTATATGATTATACTGCTAGAGTTTTTAGTTTAACTAGGCATGTTCGTGACCTAGCATCTTCAAAGTTAGATACTGAATAATTTTAGATTAGAAATAGTGGTTCACATGTTATATACTACTAGGTGAGACGATCACGGGCAAAGTGGGCTACTCATGAAACATAATTATAAGACAAGTGGATCATTCTAACAAACTGGGAAATGATGATTCTGTTGATATAATTAGGGAAAAAAAAGAAGAAGCAATTTTCTTGATCTCAATAAAAAATGTTAACCATGATAATAATAAGAACATTCTAATTCCATCATAAGAGATGATTCAAATTTCAAATCATTTGAGAAGAATGTCACATAAATTAAAAAATCAAGGATGCTAAAACTCTTGATAAAAACATGACATCATAGCTTTAACTAAACAAGGAGTTCTGTTTATTTCATTAAAATTCACAAGCAACCATGATATCTACATCTTCACAATGAAACTATTGCTAACATGGCAATTTTGGTTATTTCCAGTTGTTACTATCTTAGATCATTTTAAAGCAGAATTTTCAGCACACCTTGATGTTTGTCAATGTCCATTGGAATTGCTCGGCTAGTCATTCCACCAGAGATTGGCTGCCAATACAGACAAAAAACTCAGCAAAATAGATAAAACTTAGAGCTATTCGACAAGCTATATACTTCAACAAGTGTCCTTATAACTACAGACATCTTTTGCCAAAAAAAAAAAAAACTACATAGACATCTTGGAATAAAACAAGATAATTAACTCAATGCTCATGATTTTCATTTAAAAGAATATCACCTCTCACAGCAATAAGAAAAAAAAATTGAATATAGTCTGCAGGACATTGTTTTTTTTCTTTTAGTGATGCAACCTGTCCTCAGATTAAAAAAACCAAGAATAGTTGGACACAGTCATCAGATAGCCCAAAATTGTCGCAATAACAAAGTTCTGATTTAACCATGTCATTTTGTCTCCCAAAAAATGAAGCAAAATAACCTTAATCGGTTATCTGTCATATCTCAAGCACCATGCAATCATGTACATTATCCAACTAACAGAATTTGGGAACATAAAGAATTTAACTGCTTACTAAAGGAGCTTAATAGTGAATTTAATAATGCAGAGAATACTAACAGAGGCTCGAGGTTGAGATCTTGTCCTTTGGGCATGCTGATATTTCAAAATTGTCCAGTCAAAAATATAATCGATCTCATAACCTGCCATAATTGATAGAAAACTTTCAGTCAAACTCAAATAAAAAAGATGTTGGCAATTATCAACAAATAATAGGTGAACAGGTCCATAAAAAAGATGCCCTAACTCAAATATCAAATCCCATGTAATTTTTTTAGATGCCAATTAATAGGTGAACTTCCTCGTTTTCTTTTGTTATGTTTACATATGCAGCCACGTTGTATAATTATGACTGAAGCTCAAGGACTGGAAGATATTTTCACCAAACCAAAGAATGAATGATTGCTCCTCAGTCAGTTAATGATGAAAATTGAAATAAATCATCCTTGCACACATATTACCTTCACGGGTAAACAAGTCACGAAAGAGGCGCTTCAGAAATCCATAATCAGGCCGTTGCTCAAATGTCAAAGAATGACAATAATGGAAGTAAGAAGCAAATTCCACCGGATGAGATTTACATAAAACCTATATTGTTAAAATCACATATATTAACAAGATGTCCAAAGTGGTGGCTGAACATGATACAGCACATAATTACTGAAGACATACTTCAATAGGAGTTGAAAGCTTCTTCTCACATATCTTATCATACTTCTGCTTCTTTGTGGCAGCTTTTAGACCTTGCCATGGAAGACTAAACAATCACAAGATAATAAGTTAATTATGGTAGCGATGACATGAAGATAAGTAAGATGCAATAATCAAAAAGGCAAATTTGAGAAGAAAATTCAAATTTTCTGAGAAGCTTTTCTGACTCAAATAGACAATACGAGAGGCACACTTAAATCAGATCTAATGAATTAATGAATAGTAATATACATCATTATTGCTTTTTTACAAAAATCTAGCTTATAAAACCAATTTCGTATTCCACCAAACAAATATGATTTACGTCCATGATCTGCCAAAATGGTAGTGAACTATTTGCTTAAAATTTTGGATTACTGATCATCATTCAAGTGCCACTCATGTCATCTTAAATAAACTATTACCAGACCTATGATCTACTAGTACAAGGGAATGGCAACATGAAGTAACACAGGTTGCTCCTAAAACTTAAAAATAGCTTCAGGAATTTAAAAGGGAAGGGTTGGTAAATCTGGAAATAAAAACTCTTTTTAACTAAAGCATACCTCCCTCGGAGAAAATAGAGAAGAACATAACCAAGAGATTCCAAATCATCCCGGCGACTTTGCTCTGGTTTATAAATGGCTCAAATAAGTAATCATGGCACGACTAAAAGTTAGCAATGTCTTATATTGGTCTCCACTTACCAATACCAAGATGAGTATTGCAACTTGCATAACGAGCAGTTCCAGTCAAGTTTTTGTTTTCTCTGGTGCATGAAAAAGAAATAGTTGATTATCACCTAAGCATTCAAAAGGGTGATCAGTAATCAAAATAAATGCAAAGGTGTCATTCTCAAAGATAAAAAAACCTATCAAATCTTCTATATGCAATAATTACAAGCTTCCATATGCTTTATCTACTATCCCCTTGGTGTTCCTCAGTGTTTTTTTTTATAATTTGATGCCACACCTTTTGGAAGGAAACAGCCTAATTTGCTTTTTCTTTGTCGACTTCTGCCCCACTAAATAAGAAATATGTCCATAGTTCACAATTCAGTGACTACAGGGCTCGAACTAACCTTTGTCTTCTGCATGCTATACACAATAAGAAAGAGTTACCCCAAGCCAATCTTTATCAGGTAGCAGATTACACACCTGTATGGAATATGACGATTGGTGGTAGAATCCCGATATCTTTTTGCAAGTCCAAAATCAATGATGTATACCTGGACAGCCATTTTCAAATATATACCATTAGCAAAATTATCCTAGTATTGCATCTACAACTACCAAAAATTTAGAGGCACTTCAAGTTCCTACCTGATTGGCTTTCCGACCAAGACCCATTAGAAAGTTATCAGGTTTAATATCTCTGTGTAAGAAACCTTTGGAATGCACATACTCTATTCGTGTAATCTGCAGCAGATAAAAGTAGACCAAGCATATTTAATAATTTTAGGACTCACTGAAATTTAAAAAAATGGTATGAAGTCATTTGGCAAGAAAAATTCCATATAACATGAAACAAATTAATCCAACTTCCATTTACAAGGTAACATGAAATTAAAATTTTTTTATTGTGTAAAAAGAAAAAACATATGAGATTCATGAAGCTAAAATATTTGAAACAATTGATGGAATTCATAAACAGATATATTTGGAGTAAATATTTATGCTACTTTTAGCATAATGTAGTCACAATCTGTTAAGGAGTTTTCGCATAGATGCATAGAAGGTTCACAATATAGTGATTCCTAGAGGAAAACTACAAAAAAAGAAGCTGATAATTAATCAACAGTGATCATAACAGTTGATAATGATTTCTACCTTCTTTGTCTACATTAGTCTAGTCAAATTTTGAATCAGATGTACTACTTCATGCAGAATTTGGCTAACAATATTTAGTTTCTCATTGTTGAATATGATTTTTTCTCTACTTTATTTCTTAGACATGATAATTTCTGTACAATTTTCCACTATCACTTTGTAACTGAGAAATTGAACGTCACCGGAGTTCATTATTTAATCGTCTCTAATCCATATCTATCATTTACTTATGATCAATCCTCAGAACATTTAAAAGCAGTAAAGCAATGATTAAATCAATTTTATCAATCTTTTGTCCTGACAACACTATGAAATTTAGATCTCATGAAACAGAATTGAGCTTTTCATGAAGTACTTCTTTGGATCCAATTATACTCCTACTAAATTTTTGTATATCGTTCAAACCCACAATGCATCACCAAACTATGCAAAGCTCTAAGGTACAGTTATTATGACCATTACATGAAAATTTATTTCATAATATGTTAATTTTCCATTACCATCTGATCTGCCAGCATTAGAACCGTCTTCAATGAGAACTTACGGCCAGAATAGACAAACAGATCTTCAAGGCTTGGACCAAGCAAATCGAGAACAAGAACATTATCTTCTCCATCAACACCACACCATTTTATGTTTGGGATACCACCTGCAAGCAGATTTAATGATGCAATTAACTCATAAGTTCCAGAACAGGAGCAGTGCCCTGCCATATGATTTGTGTGACGTACTTCCCCCCTGAAGAATGTTATACAGCTTGGCCTCATAAAGCAACTGCGGGTGCTTCGTCTTATTGTTCTCCTGCACCCATGTTCAGCAAAAGTAAGCAAAACCAATGCAACATGAAACTAAGAAAAATCTATGCAAAATTTCCAAAAATAGATTGAAGGGCCAAATAAAAACTAAAACGTCCACAGTGTTCTTTAAGCCTTCAAACTCAGGAGAAAGAAATCTATCAAAATTGAAAGAACTACAGACAATAACCATGAAAGAAATCCAGCTGTCCAATCGAAACTTTAATAAGCACTTCAAGAGATGTCAATCGGCTTACTTCTATAACACCGCATGGCATCTCAACTTAGGGTTCCGATAGAAGAAGAGATGCATCTATTAATAGAAACATTAACCAGATAACTTAGAAAACGATATTTAACCTCCTATTCAAAGAAAAAGAATGAAAATTCTCCTGAATATGTACCGGCAGCCACAGATCGGAATAGAAACCAAATAGAGAAAGGGACCAAGAAAGATCGGATAACTTACGATCTTAACGGCGACGATCTCCAAGGTGTCAACGTGGGTCGCTGGAACAGACGAAATGAACACAGATATCAGAATCGAGTAAGTAAAAAGAAACATAACTGAAGAAAACAACAGAAATCGGTCGATGAGACGAATTGGAGGAGACGGAAGAGGAACAGAGGCGCCGATTCGTTCACCAAGAAAGATCTCGCCGAAGGATCCGCTCCCGATCTTGCGCCCTAGCTTGTACTTGCCGCCGACGATTCGATCCATGCCCTAATAGTCCTCCGCTCCTCCACCAGGAAAGCATCAACTGCTAGGGTTTCGAATGGAGGCGAAGAATTCACGAGCGAGGAGAAATCTGTCGGTATGGGCGAGGGGAGTACTCTTAGATGACGGTGAAGCCGACGTGGGGGCATTTCCGGTAATTTAACGACGTCGGTCGCAAGGAGGAACACCAGCTAGCTGTTATCCATCGAACCGGACCGGTCCGATTACTAACGATCCCAAGTCAGCTCGATCCAGCTTGCCCATGTTTTGTTGCAGTGCCTGCGGCACAAGTGGAAACCGTTAATCCCCCTTAAGATTCGTGCGACGAAGATGAAGGTTCACGAGCGGCGGTCGGATCGAACGTGTCCGGCCCATCAAGCTCGATAAATGTTCCCAAGTATTCTGCAGCACAGGTGGAGGACCGTTCGATACCCTTAAGATCCGTGAAACCTCCCGCAGAGGGCGTGGATGATCCGTAACAGGACAAACAGAGGATCCTAAAAGGAAGCATATTGAAGTGCAAATCATTCGAAAGATGTGTGTGATTGTGAGGTTTGATTGGATTCCTCTTGGAGAAGGGATGTTTCTCTGCATGGTTTGCATGGAATTAGAGCTTTCTTCTGATAACACCCAATCAATCACTAGTGAGGAACAGTAGTACTCTTGGCTTTTTCTTTGGAAAATATTTATTTATTTTTTTCTTATGAGGTGGATGTTTTTGTGTAGATATGATGCTCCAAGATGATTGATCTATTGACATTATTATGCTATGATTTATTCATCGAGTAAGATACGAACATCTGATATAGAGAATAGTGTAAGATCTGATGGGGGATATTAGGGCCCCAACAATAATAGGATGATGAATAAATGATTAATGTATGAGTTGTAGGAAATCAGATTCGACCCAGAAGAAATGAAAAGGATGGATCAAACATATATAGCCACAGGATAGAAGAAAAGGTATGGTGAATGAGTTGTAACATCTAACATGGGAAAGAAGGATTCTTTTCCAAGAACTTATTCTTGGTTCATGGCTAAAAAGTCTTGAGGCAACCCAGGTTTATCCATCCATCCCTGAACACGAGCTTTGTTCCCTACTGGTACAAAAGTGGAGAACACTCTTCTATTCCTGAAAATAATTGTAGATCAAGGAGTTCTCTCTCTCTCTCTCTCTCTCTCAGAAGTTGCTGTAAGCTGGCAATGCCCATCAGTCAGCAGGAGTATTTGGAGAAGACTTGTGCAGTGCTGCATCGTCAGCTTAATGAGGAAATATCCCGCTTGAAGCTATGGTGATATGGTATGTCTAATAAGATTTTCGTCTATCTTTAAAACTAATATGGTGTGCCCAACAATTAGGATGCTTGAAATATATGGGATGTTTTGTTCTTCCTTAGGTGGATGCATAAGATGCATCGGACATATCAAATGTGTTTTTATTTTAGATGAATATATTATGTTGAAATGATTATATTCGATAAATATTTTTTATTAGGATGGACATATCATCATAATCTGGGTGTGTGAGATGTATTAGGCATTTTGAATATTTTTGTGTCTTAAATGATATATTACATGAAAACTTAATGTTTTACTGTGTATCCAACAATTCAAATACTCTTTTGTTTACAAATACATTAAGTGCATATGAGACACTTGGGATGCATCACATCTAAATACTTCAAATACTTTTGTAACATGAACAGATTCATTGCACATATATAGAATATTTTGGAATGCATAAAATTTTAATTTTAATTTATTTTTGGTCTTGCGTGGACTAATAAATGCGGAAAAAAAAAGTCTCTTGGGATATATTAAGAGTTTTATTATTATTATTATTATTATTATTATTATTATTATTATTATTATTATTATTATTTTGACAAGAGCAAATATATCATATTCAAATGGGACATTTTGGAATATATAGGGTGCCATAAATGCATGAAGTTCGTAAATTTATATAGTGTCCTTTTAACACAAATGACTAATTAGTGTGATTAGCAAAGAGTTTTAGCCAATGAAGGATTCTAACTTTGAGGAGTCATTAAACATCCTTTTCTTAGGAATTGGGCGTGGACTTGGATCCGACCTTGCCATAGCACTTGACTCACAGGGACGGTGTGAGCTCTAAATCTAGTTCTGATGAGTTACTTGAATCGGAGTTTTGGCTGATGCAATCAGATCGTCGTCTGTTGTTCTGCATGAAGTCAAACAAGAACATTAGATTGATTCATTTGAAGTAAGAATCAGTCGAGGCATAGATCTTGATGTTTGTGGACAGTACCTCCAAGCTTTGTTCAATGAGCGGCAGCGTTACGGTCGGCTGTAGAAGATGAAGTGGTAGGAGGAGATCGTTCTCGTCGTGCAAGGATCTGGAAGTAATCAGACCACAAGCAGGAATGAACATGACGATTGTATTCTCGTAACTTCTACTTTATCAGATCGTAAAATGGAATACCTTAATGTTGCACCGGGATGAAGTCCGCCATATCTGATCTCTGTCCCCATAGAGCCTCCAAACCCCACCTGAATCTGTGTTCATCTTGCATCTGTCATCTAATGGTCATTAAAGCTTTAAATATATAGAAACTATGAGCAATGATGATTGACATACTATAGTGTTAGGATGAAAGGAGAGAAGATGATCTAGTTACTGTTGAAGAAGGAGATGATTGGTGTGCCAATGATACTCTAAGATCCTCTTGCATGATGCTATATAGGAAAATATCAATCCAAGAATAAGTTATGGTAATATTGTGTGGATGTTAGATTATGTGATAAGATATATTATAGATACGATTGAAATCATTGATCAATAGAAAATAAGTTCATATTATAAAAAGATTTTTTAGGGGATGTCTTTAATGGGAGAAACTCTCTTAATAACTTATCCTAGACCCTTTGCTCTCGCCAATAAATAGACAAGACCTCTAGGAGCTACATAGATGCATCTGAACGCAGTTGAGAGATTATGGTTTTTTTATTTTTTCTCTCAAGCTTACTAATCGATCAATCTAAGTAGTCATGTGAAAGTATAGGAAGAGAGGAGAAGGAGTGTTTAGTTCTCCTTGTATATTGATATCTCATATTTGACGATAGTATACTTGTAAATCAGATAATTTTTCTGAACAATAATGAAATGTGCATATCATAATATTATTTAAATCTACTATTATTTGATTTTAGATTCTGACATAAAAGTTTTTTCTATTATAGATAGTCTGATTATATATTTTATGCTAACAATTGGTATTATGGTCTAGATTCTTGAGAATAAATATATTAGATCTATTATTTTTGTTTAGGATGCTTGAATGATCCATATTTCATCGATCTATATTTCTATCTATTTTGTTTTGTTGTCTGCTTGCTAGCAATATTAGATTTGTTGTAAATACGATCTCTAATGATCGTGAAGCAACAATGGTCGTCGCTGACGTTACTATGTACAACCAATGAATCTGTTAGCGGAAGTCGTATGTGGGCATCAATGTGCCCGTGTGGCAGCCGTATGCGGGTAACACCGCACCCATGCGACGACCGCACGCGGACAGAACTCGTGTCCATGCAACGGCCGCGTAAGGGCAAACAGCCGCCCAAGCGACGGTCGCGCACGTGTAGAAGCTATGTTTAAGTGGCAACCGCACCCAAGCGGTAGTCAAGCGTGGGCAGAACACACCCAGGCGGTAGTTGCGCGTGGGTAGGCCGCACCCAAGCGGCCATCGCGCGTGGGCACTACCACACCCAAGCGGTAGTCAAGCATGGGCAGAACACACCCAGGCGGTAGTTGCGCGTGGGTAGGCCGCACCCAAGCGGCCATCGCGCGTAGGCACTACCACACCCAAGCGGTAACCGCGTGTGGCCAGGAGTCACGCATCGACGGCGGTCGTGTGCAAGTAGGCCACACCAAGGTGATGGCCACGCGTGGCAACAATCGTGTCGGTAATGACCACGCGTGGGCAAAGGCAGCGCCACGACCGCAGCGGTCGCACACGGGCAGAGGCAACCGCGCACGCGCAGGCAAGGGTTTGCCTTTTGACATATTCATAGTTTTGCCTTCGAGGCTAGGATTTTTGTCAAATTATAGTTTTTCCCTTTATAAATTTCGTAATTCCAATTTATGTCATATCAACATATTTATAGTTTTACCCTTATGAAATTAAAAATTCTAATTTATATTCTCAATTATAAAATTGATAAATATAGCAAAGTGACTTGGACTAATAATCTATAAAATACATTATGAAATTAGTCATAAATGATATAAAATAAAATAATATTTATAATGGTAGCATGAATCAAGATAAAGAAATTTGATGAATATTATTTGTAATTTATCTTCCTAAGTTTTATCTGACCGGTAGCTACCAAAGTAGCTTGGAATGATAGGCTTATGAGATATGAATTACAATAAAGTTTTTATCGATATTTTAAACTATATTTTATCTTTTTGTATTGGTCCTAATAGAATGACTTGGACTAATAATCTATAAAATACATTATAGAATTTATCCTAAATGATATTAAATAAAATAATATTCACAATGGCACGAGGAGATTTAGATAATCCCAAAGGAGAATATATTTTAAATAATTATGTGATGGGGTAGGATGATACTATTTTGGATATCCTTACAGTTTAGGGTTGTATACCCAAAGATAACAATACTATTTTACAAGGATGATATCAGTCCTCTATAAATGATCTTGAGTTAACACTATATATATCAATATATTATCCAAAGGTGAAATATAGATGATATCAATAGTTCATCATATTTTGGAAACTCAAAGCATTAATGTTATATTATTACAAGGATAGTTCCTTCATTGTAGTTTTGTAAATGTCCCTATATTTTTTGAAATAAATGACTTGAGCATATGTAAATTGTATTATGTGAGTGAGACCTTGATCGTATTAATTGAATAGAACACAAACTTAATTACTAATTTTTTTATGAAATAAATAATTGAGATAATTGATTAGGAAAGGTATGAAAGACTCAATTTTATGATACTTAGACTCTAGTAAAATTTACAACTAGTGCTTGAGAATATATAATGATAAATTTAAATTTTCTAATAATATTTGAGGAATTCAAGATTATATCCTCAATATAAATAGAAAAGCTATAAACTCAAGACTTATAATATTTTGAGAACTACTTAGAGAGTGGCTAATACTAAAATAAAGATGAAGCGTAAGTCACCTGAGTTTATAATTACTATATAAACTCATAAAAGAATATCTTCACAATAAAGTGTTATTTACGTAGCAAAGTGATGTAAAAAAAAAAAACTATAAGATTTGATTTGAAATGAAAAAGTATAAATATAACATTTATATGGTTTAAATCAAATATTATAGAAATTATTTTTTAATACTTGATGGATTAATTTGATGCTTAACATATATTATTAATAATAGATATTCATTAAAAAAATGAAGGGGGATAAAACCAAAAGAGAATGAGATATTCATCATTATAAAGAATCATGTTAAAGTGAAAGCGATATCAGTTTGTATTTATCACTTACATCTAAAGATGATTCATTTGATAGACCTTGAAGATCCATGCTGTGTTCTTATAATTCTGAAAATTTAGGTTTGTATAGGGAATCATCTTAAAGTGAAAGCGATATCAGTTTGTATTTATCACTTACATCTAAAGATAATTCATTTGATAGACCTTGAAGATCCATGCTGTGTTCTTATAATTCTGAAAATTTAGGTTCTTTACCTAGAATTATTAGAATATTATTTTCCTTTTGGTGGTTGTAAAGTTACTATGATTCAATAAAAATTAACCTTTAAATTCTGTATAATAGTTTATCCATAATTAATATAAATCTTAAACTTATAATGGTTCTATAATTAAATATTAAACTTAAATATAGTTTTATAAACTCCTTAAGATTATGCTTATATTTGTGGGTTAATTATAAATATAGTTTTATAATTTAAATTCTGTATAATACTTTATGCTTTTGTCTCATTAAAGCATACATAAATATAGATAATCTGTTAAGATATGATTATATATCTAATTCATGTAAAGTTAATGACCGTTCACACTCTTGAAGTATACATAAATGAAGTCGAGAGATAATTAGATAAAAAAATCAAGATCATCATATCTGACAAGGGTGATGAATTTTATGATATTGATGATGAACTCAATTATAATTCTAATTCTTTTGCTAGATTCTTGAAAAAATAAGGTATACTATTTACTAGATGTGTTATAACATAATATGATTGTTGAAAGATATAATCATATATTTATAGATATGGATATAAGCATGATAGGTTATTCTTTTGTATCCAAATCAAGAAGAAGCTCAAAGGAAAACTATGTATTTTTTGAATGATGTTCCTAGTAAGTAAATTATATGACTTTTTTTTAAGTTATAAAATGATAGGAAACCTAACTTAAGATATTTACATATTTGAGATTGTCCTATAGAGATAAGGATCTTTAACTCACATAAAAAAATAGATTTAATAACTATTTTTGAATATTTTATTATCTATTCAGAAAAGTTTAAATGGGTACATATCATATTGCTCTATTCATAGTACGAAGATAATTAAATCTGGTAATGTAATATTCTTATAAAATAGTAAATCAATGAGAGTAAAAATCTCAAAATTCAATTTTGTTATAGAGGAGATACAAGTTGATACTCCTTTATTATTTGAGATATTGTTGTTACTCAAATCATTAAATGATTTGATAAAAGTGAATAATAAAATAACATTACTAAACTCCCACATTATATTGATATCGTTGTTAATGATCTTGTAGAACAACCATAATTTATAATCTTGAGAATATCTAAAGGAAAGGAATCCTATCATTTATTATTATTACGTGGCATATCTACAAAAATTATATTATGATATATGATTCAGAATGAATCTCTTATTGTTGTTATAGGTCATAAAAAGTAATGATTCTAAAAAGTAATATGATGTAATAAAAAAAAGTTAAAATCAATAACCAAAATGGTATATGATAAATTTATCAAATTGTCTAATAATTGTAAAAAAATCTATTATATAAATGTGGCTTAGATAATGTCAAACGATATAACGGTTAGACTATGGTTAAAAATTTTACTCATAAAGAATGTATCAACCATAATAAGATATTTAGTTTTTAATGAATTCGTTAAGAATCATTATGAAATTAGTGACTCATTATGAGTTTAAGTTATATCATAATAATATGAAAATAAATTTTTTTTAAGATCTAGCTTTATATGAGTTACTCTAAATGATTTACAAAAAAAATAAAAGAAATATAAAGGTTGGTATGTAATTCAGGAATACATTCATGATCTTAAACAAGCTTCAAGATAATGATATATAAAAGTTCTTGATATCATTATTTTTTTTAGATTTTAAAAAAATACTATTGATTAGTATTTATATAAGTGGGAGCAAGATTATTATATTGGTCTTATATATAGATAATATTTTACCTTACCAATAGTGATATTGGTTTATTATACTAAATCAAGAAATTTGTAACTAAGAGTTTTAAGATAGTTAATATGAATAAGACATCTTATATTGTTAACATTGAGTAATTCAAGGATAAACCTCAATGATTGTGAAGACGGTCTTAGAAATGATATATCAACCGAGTCTTGAAAAAATTTAATATATAATTTTGTTCAGTAAATCATAATAGTAAAATTTTAATCTATAGTAAATAATCAGATAAAGAAGATATTATTTGTATATGCATAGTTGGAAGTCTCTGCTTAAGCTTATGTTAAAATAGATATCAATTTTATAGTTAAAATATTAGGTATATATTAAAGTTACCTAGAAGTAAAAATACTAAAGAACTACAAAGAAAGTATAAGATATCTAAAAGGGATGAAGGATTATTTGCTCATATATATATATATATATATATATATATATATATATATATATATATATATATATATATATATATATATATATATATATATATATAATTATATCAGCTTGAAATGATAGTATTTTTCATATGTTGATTGTATAAATTACCTCGATAATAGGAATCCACCTTATGGTTAATATCTATATCAATTAGAGGGGTAATTTATTATTATTATTAATAGAAGTTAATTTTATGGTATGCTTTGAGACCACTAATTAAAATTTTTTATTATGAAATTTTATCTCAGGACTTGATGTAGTTAAACTCAATTGCTAAGTCGTTGAAGATATTTTGTGATATTGTAGTATTTTTCTTTTCTAAGAATGACAAGTACTATTGCATCTCTATGCATTATGATATAAAGTACTTGATGGTTAGAGAAGAGGAGCCCAGAAACATCAAATGTCAATTAATTACTTGAGTTCCATTGTATTGATTGATGATCCATTCACTTAGGACTTACAACCTAAAATATTTTGAAAGAACATATTCTTATAATTGGGTTTGTGAGCAACTCATAAAGGATATAGTGATGTATGTTTGAGTAGATACTATAATTGACATTCTTGCTTACGTACTTAAAGTTATTTGTTTTTGCTATCCTATTCACAATTATGTATGTACATATTATGGTTGAATATGATGATAGGATTATCTTGACAAGACAAATTATATGAGTCATTTTGGACTACATTAGGAAAGACTAATAGTATTGTAGTACATAGAAGGAAGTGTGACATTGATGACATACAACCGCTATGACTCATATTGTTAGTTAGACTTAATATAGTATTATTATATTTATTAAACTTATTGGTCTATTTTTAAAATTCGCACGCATTTATATAGTTTTTCTAAAATTTCATAATCCAATTAGGTCAAATTATTTTTAAATATATTTTATTTATTTATTTTTTATTTTAAGTCTTTTTGTATCTTACCAATTAATGGGTCAAGTGGAAGAATGTTATATTATGTGACCCTTTTTAATTAGATAAGATATATTATAGATATGATTAGATTCCGATTATGGTTATTGGCTAATAGAAAAAAAAATCATGTTATAGTAGGATTCCTTGGGGGGATTCCTTTAATGGGATAAACTCTCTTAATAACTTATTAAGTTTTTTCTCTCAATCTCCCTAATCCATCGATCTAAATAGTCCTATGATCGCTCGCTGCTTTCGCTCGTCAAAGCTGCTCTTCTTCCTCTTTCCTCTTCAAGTCTTCACTATCAAGCTGTTCCCTCAAAGGAATTATTGCATAATTGGAAGTCGTCATTATGTCTTCCTGTCGTATTCCTTTTGTTAATTTGGTGATATAATGACTCGGGCCTGATGGGCTAACTGGCCTATCAAATTCGTTTAGTCTAAACCACTGATCAAAATGCTTAAGCTGAAGTTGATAGTAATACACTCATCAGACCCTTATAAGTCAATCTTAGTCTTGCCCACTTTCGATGTGAGACTAATCAGGGATGTTACAGGTGAGCCTGACAAAGATGATTTCTTGGTCTCTAAGTTCATGCTTCTCGTGGCATCTATAAAATTCATAAGATTTCTTTGCAGGTAAAAAGCCACTTTGAGATAGATGATCACATCAACCATTATAATATAGTGTCAAGAAGTTTCCTTCCAACAAGGGAATATTAAGTGACTCAGACAAAATAGAGCTAAAAGACGCTGTAATATTTCATTCTAGACTTTGATCTTTAAACAACCTAAAAGATTATTAGAACTTTCAGGTATGATATATCTTGTTGGACTGTTCATCTTTCTAGTGATGTTTCACAGGACTCACATTAATTAAGATTATGCTTTAACTTCAAGTCAGATTATGCTATGCTTGATTAGCTTTACCCAGCCATGTTTACTCTTGCCTAAACACTTCAAGTCTGTATCAGTTGACTTAGATTAGCACACATACAGATATATACAATGCAAACTAGATGTATTATTTATTCAAGATTAATATAGACCACATACAACTTTCCCAGGCCAGATTCAATGCCGAAGTTCACAGCAACTATGAGAGTTCATTTGCAACCATGCTGGTTTGTAATAGGCTAATAAATTGTTTTCAATTGGTGTCTGGTGCAACTTGGACATGTGTGATTTCCATGATCAAGTGATTACCATACTAAATACTTGCAGTTAGGGCCAGTTGACATGTGTTGTTTATCTGAAAGACCTGTTAGAAGTCTGGAGTCTTATCATGCAACCATTTTTGAGCTGCAAACTAGAATCCAGAAATCCTGACAATAATGCAACTTCCACTTGCAGTTGATCGAACACAATATTTACAAAATGTCAACATCATTTCTAGTGAAATACAGGGATCTAAAGACATTTCTATTATGAAATGTATACAAGCACAAATCAAGCATTGGCACAGGTCATATGCAGTTTTATTATATACCTATATAAATATCTAACGACCACAATTATGTTGAAGATTTTGAGAGGTTACTGTAGTAAATTAATGGATTCATGATTTTCTGATTTATATCTTTGATTCAGGTAGCTATTACTTCCTTGGTTTTTGGAGATCCAATTCAAAATTAGACTGAGTTCTAAGGAGAACTCCTAGTCCTATTTATATTAGAGGGAATCCTAACCCTACATTAATCAGCAATAGAACTGTATTTACATCTCTATTTTTTGTAGAAAATTTTGGAAGATGCCTATGGTTCTATTCTATATTAATAAATATCCAAAATCTAAATATAAAGTAGTATATGTTATACTTTTTTTTTTCTTGTCAAATTTTTTTCCGGGAGTTACAAAATCAAAATTTTACTCGATGGCAAGCTATGTTAAATTTTACTATCTTTACTCGAAGAAGAAAAGAGATTAGAGTGAATCATCAAAGGCTACTGTAAATTCCAAAGGCATTAGAACACAGATCAATAATAAAGTCTCTTCAGTTTCTCTCCTTTTTCTCTTTTCTTGAGTTATTTCTCTTCTTCCTTCTCTCAACTTTCTCTTCCTATTTTCTCTCCTTTTTTTTAATATCTAACATCCCATTAGAGGATACCTTCTTTCCATAAACAAAGAAAGCATTAATAGATGAGGAAAAAACTCCTATTTCATTGTTAACTCATCATTATCCTCCTACTTCTGAGCAAAAATCTGTCCACATATTTGAATAGTTAATCACCAAAATTATAGGTGTATGCCTCGAACGGCCAGCTGTTGCTGCTAATTCATATTTGTTATGTGCATGGCTTTTGAGGATGTTACTGGCAATCAAACAGATAGCATGAAAGTTACAAAGATATTAAATATTACTTGCACCTTTAATTCCCAACCACATATCTTCTTCTATTACATCTTTGAGGCCTACCATTAGTCTTCTAAAATTATTAAGATAAATCATTGGTGAGGGACAGCATTGCTGATACTGTTTCACAGAGTAGCAGAAAGGCCAAGCTTACCAAGAACACAAACACAGCCATATTATGCTCAGAATTGTGAGCTGTATGATAGAAAGTGGATGTTCAAGACATTGTGAGCTGGATAGGAAGCAAAGAATTATATCTAAACCAGATTACAACCACATGCAATCCAGCTATGGAAGATCATCAGAACTCCATTTTGCAATAAACTAAGCACAAGACAATAAATCCTGTGATTACTTCTTACACATTCTTGCACGACATCTCAACTAACAAAAAACTTGGATGAGAATAAAGCAGATATGTAGCTGCATCCAGGATTTATTTTTGTTTATTTTTGCGTGGCAGATCTTTCTTAACGGTCCCAATGGATGTTTGATCATTAATTAATTAAGCCTTGTTGGGAACCATTGAATGAGTTGGTGATGCATCACGTTTCATTACATCTATTCAGTCATAAAGTAATTTAAAGGAATAATAGAGAGAATCCAATCTACTAGGGCAGCATGAACACATCAATAAAATTCAAAGTTCAATGCTCGCATGTACTTATTCGTGCAGGTGTCATCTTGGTTTTGTATCAGTTTTTGATATTTTAATCTTATATATATAAGGAGGTTATAAGCATGCAGAAACAGCTTTGAACTATAATAAATGTGACAATTTCTCAAGTATATTAAGATCATAGGTTACCTTTTTAATTATTTTTTTTAACAATAAAGATCCATTTTATCAAAATAAAGACTTTATAGTTTATAAAAATTGCAACCTAAGTCTCTATTGAGACATCCTCAGTGTAATATTGTACTAAGTGATAAGTCTTAAATTCGAATCCTGATCATCATGTACACCATTTGATATAATAATTTATTTATTTATTTAAATATTAGTAAAATTTAATTTTTTTTTAACTACAGGAAGAAAGAAAACTGCGTTGATAAACATCATATACAATATAACTCCAGCTAATTTCACATATTTTAAGTGCATTTTAATTGATTTTATAGGACAAGAAAAAGTCACAAGATTTATTTGCTCTTTATTACATGTCAAGATATTATCTATTGTTGAATTATTAATGTATTGTTCATTCATATTTGTATTTTAGTTTGAGTAAGTGTGTGAGCATTAAAATTATACTCATATTTTTTCTTATATGAAAAAAATTTAATACTAAAAACTGAAATCAAATAACTATTTATCAAAGCTTGAATGTGCATACATTTCAACATTATTTGAAAAAAAATTATTTGATTTATAAGTATATCGTCATTATCATTATCATTATCATTGTACAAGGAGAATTAAAGTCCTTTCTTTTCTCTCCGTATCTTTTCATATGGATACTATAAATAATTAAATAGATACTAAAAGAAAATGAAATTATCAAATCTCAGATTTTATTAATGAAATTATGATCTAATCAACATTTGAGTCATGAAAAGATAAATCGATTGAAACAAGAAGAATCAAACGTTAGGCTGGAGTGAATCATGTCAGGAGATTGGACATCGGCCCGGAGAACTGATCGACATGCTGGAAGAACTTCATGCCATAAGTTTGGGCATCAAACCGAAGGATCGAATATTACACCAAGAAGATCATATATTATGGAAGGTCAATATGTCAATTGAGTAATACGCTGAAGGAGAGGACGATGTGCCAAAGGATCGGACGAAGCACCGAATGAACCAATGATATGTCGGACAACATAGGATTTGTGTTTGTTATCGGTCGTGTCTTGATCGAAGTAGGTTAGGTCCTAATTGAGTTGGTTTTGAGTGTAACTATGCCAACTTGATTAAGGGTCGGTTGGGCCTAAATCAGGGTTGAATTAGGCATATAGAAAGCTCAATTCAATGCTATAAAGCTGGTCCAAGTGGTGGTACCGCTAGGTCAGTGGTGGAACCACTTATGTGCTAGTCATAGGTGCCCTGCAAGCTAATCACATGAGTGATGACACGTGTGATATGACATGCACACTTTTTACTTATTATTATTTTGATATTTTATCACTTTATATTGCTTAATACATAAATATATTATGATGTTCATGGATCTGTGCAATGAGAATCTGATCGTGATGAAATCATGATAACGAGACTGATTCTCCTTTAAACCCAAACCCTAAATAATCCTGGTCATAGGTTACTCGAAAGGGACATCGAGATACCTGGACAGACTAGTGTACTATATACCCGTCCATATGATAGAGATGGCTAGTCTCATAGTTGGTTATATGGGGACACTAGAGCTACAATGCTCATTAGAGAATAAGTTCACTAATTATCTACTCGCGGACAGACTTATAGACTTGGAAGTTTCAAATTTAGTACACCGGTCATCAGGAGTGACAACCAACCTTACGAGGGCTATTGAGTATCGATAGAAGATCATTCGCTCTTGGTATCATAAGAGTATGTTAGAACCCTTGCAGATTCTAAACTTGGGGTTGATCTCTTTAGGGGATCGGTCTCCTTGGAACTCTATAGGGGTTCCTCCCTCCAAGTTGCTGCTCAAAGGCTGCAGAAAAGATTCATCTATTGCTTATGAAAAGAGGAGGAATACATGGCTATTTATAGGGCTTATAAACCCTAACTCCTAATAGGACTCCTACTTAAGACTCTTACTTCTAACCAACTCCTAATAGGACTCTTACTCAAGACTCCTATTCCCTTACAACTCCTAATTCTTCTCTAAGAAAAAACTTTCTACATGAATGTCCCTCTCAATTAGGACTCTCCTAACTAGAGTCCTAACAGAATGTCCCTCTCAATTAGGACTCTCCTAGCTAGAATCCTAACAGAATGTCCCTCTCAATTAGGACTCTCCTAGTTAAAGTCCTAACAGTTTTACATGAATGTCCCTCTCAATTAGGACTCTCCTAGCTAGAGTCATAATAAACCCGCCCTCTTCAAATCAGTCTTGTCCTCGAGGCTGACGATTCATGAATTTTGGGAATTTGATCTTCAAGTCATCATAGTTCTCCAAAGTGGCATCTTCTATTAGTAGGTTTGCCCACTGTATTAGCAATTCAGTAGTGGATCGTCGTCGTCGAGTCATAATCCGTCGATCAATAATGGCACTTGGCTGAGTCTGAAGTCCTCCTTGGGTAGTCATATTTGGTGGGTGGCTTTGAGCTATCTCCAAGCACCTATTTACAACTTCTGTCTGACCGTCGGTTTATGAGTGATATGCCATACTCCTTTTCAATTTAGTACTCTTATAGTGTAATTCTTTTGAGTCTCAATTGTAATGAGCTACGAAGCTTGGTGCTTCCTCCAATTTTTTTATAATCTTACCAGTCTCTGAATCTTCCTGCCATTCCATCTTAATATCCTCAAAGATGTCGCTGGTCGGAAGTGAAATGGCCAAAACTTTAGCTTGCTCGGGTAGCTGCGAAAGCGCATCTGCAAGAACATTCTCTTTCCCCTTTTTGTAAGTTATTTCATAATTAAATCCAAGATGTTTTGTTACCCAGTTTTGCTGCTCAGGGGATGATATCTTTCGCTCCAAAAAGTACTTGAGGCTTTTATGGTCGGTTTTAATTTGAAATCGTCGACCAATCAAGTAGGGTCTCCACCTCGTTGCTGCGCGCACAATGGCGAGCATCTCCTTATCATATGTTGACATATATTGATGGGAGGGAGATAATGCCTTGCTAGTATATGCGAGTGGTCGACCATCTTGCATGAGAATTACTCCAATTCCGACTCCAGATGTGTCGGCCTCAATAATGAAGGGTCGGTTGAAATCTGGTAATGTTAGCACCGGCGTCGTCGTCATGGCTGCCTTAAGTTTGTCGAAGGCAACAGAGGCTCTGTCCGACCATTGGAAGACATCTTTTTTCAGAAAGGAAGTAAGTGGTGCACTGATCTCTCCATAGTTTTTCACGAACTTGCAGTAGTAGCCTGTTAAACCTAGAAAGCCATGTAACAATTTTATGTTCCTCGGGGTCAGCCAATTTTGCATTGCTCCAATTTTGAAGGGGTCTACTGCCACACCTTCCTCTGATATGATATGCCCAAGATATTCCACCTTCTTTTGAAGAAAGTAAAAATTCATAGTGGTTATTGTGTGTTCAAAAGGTGGTTTTCGGTATGTCTTCTTCGCATACTCGTATTTGATGATACCCGGATCGAAGGTCCAGCTTTGTGAAGATTTGTGCTCCCTTTCGTCTTGCAACTCATCTACTACTGGAATAGGGTATTTATCCTTGATGGTTATGCCATTGAGAGTTCGGTAATCAACACATAATCGCCATATTCCATCCTTCTTTCATATGAGGAGCATCGGTGAAGAGTAGGGGCTACAACATGGCCGAATAACTCTTGTTTTGAGCATCTCTTTTACAATCCTTTCTATTTCATCCTTCTGGAGATGTGGATACTGATATGGCTGAGCATTTGCTGGAGATTGGCCTGGAAGAATCGTTATACAATTATCATGCCGACGGGGAAGAGGTAGGTTGCGTAGTTCGTCAAATATATCTGAAAATTCAGCAAGCAAAGGAAGTAGATTTGGATCTTCCAATTTTGTTGGCTCTCCCTTAGTTTGCTGCTCAAGTTGTACCAAAAAGCCACTGCATGCTTTATGCAAAACCTTCTTCATTTGTTGTGTGCAAATCATCGTTACGTCGCCCCCACGTTTCCCGTGCAGTATCACATGTTTCTCCTTACTGTAAAATTTCATAATTAGTTTCATAAAATTCCAAGAAAAATCACCTAATGTTGTCAACCATTTAATTCTGAGCATGGCCTCATGATCATCAAGAGGGAGAAAGAAGAAATCTGCAATTATCTCTTGGTCCTGCAGCAATAGTTTCTCCTGCGGGCGCCTACGATCACATTTCAAAATCCATCTGTCGGTGACCTTAACATCAAACCTGCAACGATTCTCGATAGGTAATGCCATTCGGATAGCAACCTTACTGTTTAGGATATTATTAGTGCTGCCCGTGTCGATGAAAACAATGATCAGTTGTTGTTTGAGAAGGCCTCCAACTTTCATCATTTGCGGGTTTGAGTAGCCGGCTAGTGCATGTACCGTAACTTCGGTTAGTTGTGGCTCTTCTTCTGAATCTTCTTCTTTATGTTCAATGATCTCTTCTGGATGTTCAATGACCTCTTCTTCTACTGGTTCAATGATAAAAAGTCTCCCTTTACTACAACGATGCTCATGGCTCCACGGCTCATCGCAATGCCAACATAACCCCTTTGCAGATCGCTCCTGAAGCTCTTCTCTTGTCAACCTTTTTGGTGCAGGGACTCGGTCAACAGTAGGGGGGGCTAAGGGCTTCAATATTACTGGTTGAGGAGTGAACCTAGTCCTTCGAGCTTCATGGTTCAATTGCTCCTCTTGATGTCGTGCGAAAGAGATGGCTGCCATAAGCGTGTACGGTTGTCGCGCTTTAACTTCTCCTCGGATCTCCGGCTTCAAGCCCTCAATAAAGGTCCTCAATAACTGTTTTTGAGACCAATCAAGAGTTTGATTAGATAACCTTTCAAACCTGGTTTGGTATTCCTGAATGGTGGAGGTTTGTCGGATCTTTGCTAGTTGTCCGTCAATATTCTCGTAATCGGTTGGTCTGAAGCGGATCAGTAGTCCTTCTTTGAATTGTTGCCATGAAAGGACTCCATAAGTATGTTCAAACCAGTCAAACCACTGTATAGCATCCCCTTCAAGATGTATAGCTGCAATTTTCACCATAGATGTATCCGCGGTTTTGTGGTACCGAAAATATCGCTCCGCGTGCAAGATCCAACCAATCGGGTCTCCTTCTTCCCATCTAGGGAAGTCCACCCTTATGCGTGGATAGTTGGGATCGATCATAGAGCCTCCCCTCCCTTAGAACTCATCTCTTTGGGCCTAGTGCGATTGGGCAAAGCTCTCTCCGTGATATGATTTTTTCGGGCTTAGTAGTCGGCCCAATCTGAGTTCGGTAAAGAGCGTCCGAATCTTATCCTCCATTCACGCCTCTAAGGCTTCAAATTTAGCATCGATTACCTCCTTCGATGCCATAGTATATGCCTCCAAATCTATGATGTTAAGATCTCTCTTTTGTTGTCAGGTTAAAGGCATGTATAGGTTGAGAGAAGTGATGGTCGAAAGGGTTAGTGGATCGGTGGATGTAGGCTACGATTTAGGCTTGTTTTGTGGCTGTTTGGGTGCAGTTTGAGGGTGTGGTTTGGTGGAGTTTTAGGGCTGTGGATGAAAGTTTTGGATCTGTGGTAGATGGCAGCAAAGGTTTGAGAGAAATCAGTGGAAGTTGCAGCAAGTATGTGCTGTCTTGTAAGAGCAGAATTGTCGTCGAAGAAACAGCGGTTTCTCGACGTAATTTCCACCAAAAACTTGAGAGAATTGAGGAGGGAATTGATAGCAAAATCACAGTTTATATGACAGCAAGGATGACTAATTTAATCAAGAAAATTTCGGCAGTATAACAGCAAGGAAATTGATGCAAGTTGCCATAGCAGAATTCTCGTCTAAAAATTTCAGCAGTTTACGATGAAAATTTATAGCAACACAAAAATCGGTTTTAGAGATGAATACCTCAATAGATCAATCTTAGATGGAAGCCAAGATGATCTATAAAGTGTATAAGAAATTTCATTCAAAAAAGATTGCAAATAGATGGGTTAAGGCAACAATATGCGGCTGAAATTTTCTGCAGCATAGATTTTTAAGTATAGCAGATTGGACGTAAAAGATCAGAAGTTTATATTGAGAATTTTTTGATGAAACCAAAGGAAAATCCACTATTAGGAAGTGTCAAAGCTATCATAAAAATTTCGTAGAGATTTGGATAGAAACAACGTAGTATCAAGATCAAACAATCAGTGCTATGTGGCTGAAATTTTACGGTGCAGATTTTCAAGTATAGCAGATTAGATGTAAAATATCAATGGTTTATATTGAGAATTTTTTAACAAAACCAAAGGGAAATCTGCTGTTAGGAAGTGTCAAAGATGTCATAAAATTTCGTGGAGATTTGGATAGAAAAAACATAATAGCAAGATCAAACAGATAGTGCTATACGGTTGGAATTCTGCAATGTATCTTTCGTCGTAGAGATGAAAACTTTATGACGAAAAGTTTATGCAGCAATATAGGAATAATTTTTTTGGGATTTTCAAATAAAGATAACTAAATTGCAGCAGCAGTAAGGTAGAAAACCAGAACCTGTTGCAATTCACGGGGAGATCAAAGGATGATCCGTGGTGGTGGAGATGATGGCGGAATTCGACGATGATCTTTTAAGCAATTGTGGGAATTGCTTTGGACGGTTATGGAGGGTTGATGGATGGCTATAGAAGGGCAGCAAGACGCTAAGAATGCTGCTCTGATACCAGGTGTTAACTCTTGCAGATTCTAAACTTGGGGTTGATCTCTTTAGGGGATCAGCCTCCTTGGAACTCTATAGGGGTTCCTCCCTCCAAGTTGCTGCTCAAAGGCTGCAGAAAAGATTCATCTATTGCTTATGAAAAGAGGAGGAATATATGGCTATTTATAGGGCTTCTAAACCCTAACTCATAATAGGACTCCTACATAAGACTCTTACTTCTAACCAACTCCTAATATGACTCCTACTCAAGACTCATATTCCCTTACAACTCCTAATTCTTCTCTAAGAAAAAACCTCCTACATGAATGTCCCTCTCAATTAGGACTCTCCTAACTAGAGTCCTAACAGAATGTCCCTCTCAATTATGACTCTCCTAGTTAAAGTCCTAACAGTTTTACATGAATGTCCCTCTCAATTAGGACTCTCCTAGCTAGAGTCCTAACAGAGTAATATCACATGTATTCTTATTTAGATAAATTCTTAGCCAATGTTATTTGGCTTGAGAGAGAAAGAGTTCTTTGGAAGAATCCAATTAGAGCTAGACTTGAGGAGAAATTGTATGGGCCTAATAGTACCATGCCCGATATATGATCTATGAGATATCAGATAAATGAGGGACTATGGGTATACAGTAACTAAGGACAAATAAGTGTAAAGGATTGGATTTCCCTATGTCTCGGGACTACGACACGGTGGCCTAGTATATCCGTAATCGATAGTTCGAGTGAATTATTATGAAAATAATAATTCACTAAGCTAGAAGGAGTTATGACAGGTATAACTCACGGCTGGCTTGATATTGGGCTTAGAGGGTCACATATATATGGTAAGTGTTGCGATGAGTAAATGTTCGTATATGAGATATCTATCAGAGCCCTTATCTTAATGGATATCCAATAAGCCCTTAAATTATTAGATCCTATGGATGAGATCCAATAAGAGCTAATGATAGATTATTAGATAGATATCCACTAATCTAAGAAGTTTGGGTAGTTGCATGAAGATAAGGTACTCAATAGGGCAGGATCCATTAGTGTTAAGTTAATAGGAGGCCTCTATAAATAAGAGAGAACCAAAGAGTCATAAGCTAGGCATCTTAGTTGCCACCTCATATTCTCTTCTCCCCTTTTCCTCCTCAGCCAACAGGTGTGGAGATTTTGGCAGCAATTGGAGGAGCATCTTCGTAGCCCTTACTGTGTGGATCACTTTTAGAGAGGAGGATGCTTGACCTCCTTTATCGTCTCCCATAGATCTACAAGCATTCAGGGATTTACGATCTCTCTAGGTAATACAACTGTCTCACATGTGATTTTCAATTTCATAGATTTTTACGTACCAATCCTCACACGACGATGAACATCTTTCAGAAAATTTGGGATTTTTGTTTTATGTTGTTCCACTACGCATGTGATGTCGCCCCTAGATTTTCCTACAGTGGCATCAGAGCCAGGTTGTTCGTATAAAAGATTGGTTATAAATTACATGTGTTGCATTTTAAAAAAGCTTTTGACGTCAAAATCGTTGACACAAAAGGAGAGAGAGGGTAGCAATTGTTGTTGCCCTTGTAAGTTGGCCAAAGGCTGCTTACAGCCTTGGGAGCTCTCGACCACCTGTGTGTAGGGGCCATAGGTAGCCGGCGATCGTCCGCTCACAAGCAGGCCGCCTGCACATGGGCATTACGCCGACGCGCATGGGCGGCACCTACAAGTGCTGGGTGAGCAAGCGAGGCCCCTTACGAGTGGCGCTCGCCTGTAGGGGCAATCGTCGCCCACGGGTGAGTCGCCAATGGGTGCGACACATGTAGGGGCGTCAGCTCGAGGCGACTATCGCAACATAGCAAAGGCGATTGTCGCAACCATTGGTAGGGTGCCGGCTGTCGCAACATAGCAAAGGCAAGGGTTTAGGGTTTTTTAAAAAAATGATAGTTTTACCCCTCAAAATTTCTCACCCCTCAGAATTTGAGAAATTCTAAGTTATATTATCTAAATTATCAAAATACCCCTTTATAGTTTAAAAAATTCTCTACATGTCCCTAATTTTAGAAAAATATTAGTCAATTAAAAAGTTTAATTAACTATTATTATTTATCTAGTAGTTCTATATAAAGATATTTACATGTGACGTATGATGTGAACGGATGATCATGGATCATGTGATGTGATGTGATCATTATTATTATTATTGGGGCCTGTAAGCCTTTACTTTTCTCGTTCGTTGTCGAGCCTATGTGCATATGATTATGTTGTAATTACAAAGGAGGTGCAACGGGAGCGTGAAAGCGATAGTGGGACCCATGAGATCGAGACGGATGATCGCGATGCATGAAGATACGTTAAGATACCGACGGAACCGACAAGGATGAGATGGACGATCATAGGACATAGAGATGTGTCGCTGCACATATAGTTCTTAATGTGAGTAATTTGGCCCACTAGCTCAAGCCTAATCACATTAGGTAGGGTCCATTATTATCTAGTGTTATTGCTCATGTGATGTGTGATTTCTTATACACCTTATATATATATGACACGTTATATTAGGAAACTGAATCAAAATCCTATCTCTCGATAATATTAAGTCGGTAAACATGAGGCAATTAGATTGACCTACTGTCACGGACTTCGCTGATTTTGCCTAAGTCGTGCAGCACCCTTGCGTGTCCGTCCGCAAAGGTCAACCTCCCCAAAGTCTCCCATTGTCCCTTAGGACCAACAAAAGAGAGAACGGGCTAGAGAGAACGCCTCAATCAGGATCCACAAGCAAACATCTCTGAAAAACACTTCATAGACAATGCAAATTACAAACAGACTTTACAAGCTCTGAACAGTGGCACAATAAAGGGTAAAATGGTTCATTACAGACCGAAAATCTCTCGCACGTGTCCACATGACACAACCTTTATTTACAAGCTTAAAGAGGCCACCAACCCAACTAAAATAGGACTATTAAGCCTTCGACCGCCCCTCTATATGTTGTACAAGGCATGAACATGCCAAAGGACATGGACATACATAAGCATTACATCAAACACCATGTTTCGAAGTTTGTCCGTGACATTCTCCCCCACTTATTCCTTCGACGTCCTCGTTGAAGCCTTTGTCGACACTGCAACTCCTCGCCTTTGCTGAGTCTTCAATCTTCTGCTCCAGCTACAATGCGCCTCTTGGCTCCCAACTGCTCTCCACTATTGTTTTTGAGTAGTCGAACCTTTGATCCACCATGCTGCTTCAACTCACCAATGACTCTGACTCTGGTGTGGGGTTGGCTAAGTTATGTTGATCATTGTTGATTCCTGCGGATCCCCCAGATGAAGGAAAAGACCATCCTTACTACGCCAATCTCTCAAATTCCTCATGCTGCTTGAACTGGGTAGATGCTTGTTGGAGCTTTAACGAGCATCGTCTCGCAAACTTCTGAAGTTTTGGGTCATTCCTCCACAAAATTTGCTCATTGACTCTTCTTTCACTTAGTTGTCACATCCAAGTAGGTTCGCATCACTTCCGCTTTCGATTGGCATTTCGTTGGGAAATGAAGCGGACAATCTACTCTCAGTAGCACTGATCACCATTGGTGAGGATTTGACAACTATTGTCTTCCATTATCTTTGAAGGGTCTTTGAACTTGTGCAAAGCTCCTCTGCTGGATAAATAAGAGAATTGGGGTACTCGGTTTCGCCCATTCTCTTAAGAGTTGAGAAGGCAAAGGTTACTTGACTTCGCCCGCCTCCTCGAGGTTGTACTCCATGCATCGAGCTGGTTACTAGCCTTCGCCTGCTCTTTGCTCACACTTCTGAAGCACTTGAAGTGTTTGCACTCCTTGCGTTGAGTTAGCTACTGTGATTCACCTTCTCAATGCCATCGAACTTCTGAAATGCAGGAAGTTTTCATCCCAACTTGGAGTAATTCTCTCATAGGTTTGGTCGCTTATGGGATTATACCGTCTTCTCCATCAACCCTACCGCCTACTCCTCTGAGTAGAGAAGGTACAGCACCGCGTACTGCTTGCTTCGTTCCTTGGTTATGCACTCTTGCATGATCCGAAGTCCTTCACCTTCGGCTATCTTGATGAGAAGCACATTGACACCAGTCTTACGAAGTTCTTCGGCCTCTGCCCTTCAGCCTTGTCTCGGTACTTGGAGATTGCCTCTGCATTCTCCATCTCCTCGGCCTCTTTCACGACCAAGCGCTCTCCCTCCATGAGAGCAAGGGATCAATGACTTTCACGGAAGTCCCGCCTCTGCGGTACCATAGCGCTGCCATGCCCATGGCCCTACTATCCGTCGCCTCGCATCTACATCCCTTTTCTTCACGATCAGTAGATATGTCTCCGTGGCACTCCTCTGAGTCCACCTCCATACTAACTTATGCTTGATTTTGGGTAGCTAAGTCCCTCTGGACTCGTCGTCGCTTCCTCGCCCCTTTCGACCCCTTGCTTCAACACCTCTGTGTTCTTCAAGCAGTTCGTTTGGTCGATGGAAAGACAGACTGCAACTCTCATGCATGGCCTCTGCCATCACATTGTAGGGTTTGCACCGATTTTGTTCTCCTTAGCTTCCTTAGTAGCAACGTTCGCTTACTCGGCCTTGTCCTCTGACTTGCCGGGCTCCCTTAAGCGAATATGAGCTATGGAGCAATCCAACTCTCCAGCTGCTTCGATCATACCTCTGCATGATCAAGTTCCTCCGATGGAACTCACTGGTACTTGCATTCGAACTTTTCCCTTGGTGGAACACATCCCCCATATGCTGATGACCAAGGCTTTCATTCGAAGCAAAATTCGATACACGCACGGAAGACCCGCCTCTGCGGTACCATGGCCTTCACTCCTTGAATCCATAGCCCTTCTTGCCGTCGTGTTATTCACCGAAGTGGAGCTTCCAGTAACTCCCGATCATACCTCCATATGATCTAGTCCCTCCCGGGACTGAGTTGTGTGTATCGCATTGCTACAAACTGTTCCACCACGATCCGCTGCACCATGTCGCCTCCTGGTGACATCTCCATTGCATTCTGATCCTTGTGGAATAAACTCGAATTGTGAACCCTCCATGTGTGGCCTCTGCTAATACATCACAGGGTCTCCTCCACCTTCGATTTTGTTCGCTCCTTTGGCAATCGACCTTCATCCACCCACTCTTGGGTCACACCTAGATGAAGCATCGCTCTAGGATAGTCCGTCGCCTAGTAGCACCCGAAGTCCACCGACTTCACTGTAATTTGTGCACCATTGTCTGGATCCTGGGCCTCTGCCCCTACCAGCACAATCTCCGCTGCGCACTGCTTCCTTCATGGCAACTTGAATGGCAACACTATGGCATATTCTTCAAGAGTACCTGCCTCTGCGTCCTCTTGCCCCGTGCTAAGGCCTTTTGTACCCAACTTCGCCTCCGCAAATTGAGTCGCCTTAGTTCCTCCATAAAATTCTTCTCCGAGATAAGGTGCATGTGCCCCGAAGCTCCCTTCATCTTTGGCACCATGCAAGATGAGTCCGCTCCATCAGAATGAAGGACCCATGGAACAACATGATCCTACTCTTGCCTCTGCAAGAGTTCATGTCCTTTACATCTATCTAAGGAAAGCATTGTGCCTCTGCTCCACGTTCCAACTTCTATGTTGGCTCCCTTCATGCGGCTTGAGTACTTCGCCAAGTTACACCCAAGTTGCTCTGCTCCTCGTTTTCACATTGAGTTGATGGTGGTCCTCGCGCCCACCAGTCCACGGGTCAGCCCTCCCTTGAGTCCGATCTCCACATCGACTCCAAGTGTGCCTTTATTTAAGTTGCTTTGGGTCGCTCCCCCACTTGATCTCGCAATGCATCCACCAATGTATTCTCTCAAGCGAGATCATGCGACGACTCCTCGCCGCTTGCTCAGTCCATCGAGCTTCGTGGAGTTGTTGTTTGTTGAGGTACTCCTTCTCAATATGTGAGGTCCGTCTCACATGATTCTCCCTCTGGAGAGGCGGGACTTATCTCTCCTGGATAACTGTCCCATGGGAGCAACATCTCTCTTCGTTTCGGAGACCACCATCCCCTTGGACTACTCCGATCTGCTGAACAAACTGTGCTTTGTTCTACCTCCTGCAAACACACTTGCTAGATTGCGACTCCCCGTCAATACAGCCTCCGCTGCACCCCTCAAGGCCTAGCAACATGCTGAACTCGTTGCACACTTCAGCCTCCTACGGACGTATCCTTCACATGCCGAAGAGAAAGTTTCAATGCTCCATGGCGCCGAGTTTCGGTCACCTTGGGATGGCCGCGAACATTCCATCGTCCGCATACAAGCCCATGCATGAGTACCAAATTCTTCGAGTTAGCAATTCCCTTCACCTCTGTGAGCTTTGCATAACTCTTTTGGTCGTTGAGCAACTCATTCCACCTTGGATGGTCTCATCCTTTACCAAGCGCCTCGCTTGCCTTGAGCACCATCAAGTATAGTTGTCAACGTTGAGCCGTAGCTCAAACTCAACCATCCCAACCTTTGTGCGCTCCACATTCTTCCAAGTTTGCCTCTTCTCGTGGTGCCTCTTGCGCGAAGGATTGGCCATTCCTCTGAATGCTAATGTCAAATGCCTGCTTCTCTGAGCGACTCCTTTTCCCTACATCTCCATGCCCGTTTTCCCCCAAACGGTCGCGCGTGTGCTGACTGCCCTCAACGCAGCTCCGCTAGGTCCCACACGTTTGCATGCTAAGTGTTTCTATGAGTGCTTGTCCCGCTCTGATACCATCTGTCACGGACTTAGCTGGTTTTGCCTAAGTCGTGCGGCACCCTTTCGTGTCCGTCCGCAAAGGTCAGCCTCTCCGAAGTCTCTCATTGTCCCTTAGGACCAACAAAAGAGAGAACGGGCTAGAGAGAACGTCTCAATCGGGATCCACAAGCAAACATCTATGAAAAACACTTCATAGACAATGCAAATTATAAACATACTTTATAAGCTCTGAACAGTGGCACAACAAAGGGTAAAATGGTCCATTATAGACCAAAAATCTCTCGCACGTGTCCACATGACACAACCTTTATTTACAAGCCTAAAGAGGCCACCAACCCAACTAAAATGGGACTATTAAGCCTTCGGCCGCCCCTCTACATGTTGTACAAGGCATGAACATGCCAAAAGACACGGACATACATAAGCATTACATCAAACACCATGTTTCGAAGTTTGTCCGTGACACTACGTGGCCTTCTATCGTTATAGATATAAACCAATTCCTAACGTAAGTTGAGTTGGTCGAGTCCCTCAAAACTCACCTATATTGTGATTCACTATCTTACCTATGACATAGAGATGTCATCGGTAACCTAAGGACGTGGTATACTTGGTCGAGTCCCTCGAGGGCATATTACCGAATCAGACTCATCTTGTAACAATGGTGATGACTTAAATAGAGTAGTGTTCATTGAAAAGGAACTTATTCTTGGCAAAGATAGTGGGAGCATGATAGAGTTGAGCGAGTTTGGAGAACCTAACTTAAGCACCATTCCACAGCCAGAGTATGTTTAGGTACCTAGCACATAAGTTCTGACTTTACGTAAGTTCGATAAAGTACCCCTTACATATTAGAAAAGAGGATATTAAAAATATTGATCCTCAGACTTACGATGAGGTTATTATGAGTATAGACTCCGGGAAGTGATAAGAAGTCATGAATTCTAAGATGAATTTCATGTACTCCAATAAGGTTTGGAACCTAATTGATTCATCCAAGGGTATTGTACTCATTGGTTGCAAGTAGATCTTCAAGAAGAAGATCAGAGTGGATGGAAATGTGGAAACCTATAAAGCAAGGCTAGTAGCTAAAGGGTATCATTAAGGGTAAGGTATTGACTATGACGAAACCTTCTCACTCATAGTCATGTTGAAATTCATCCGAATTCTGTTGACTATTGCAACACACTATGATTATGAGATCCAGTAGATAGATGTGAAAATCGTATTCCTCAATGGCAACCTCGAGGAGGAGGTGTATATGATATAGCTTGAGGGATTCATATCCAAAGATAGTCCAGATAAGATGTATAGATTGCCTAGGTCCAACTATAGACTAAAGCAAGCTTCTCAAAGTTAGAATATAAGATTTGATAAGGCGATCAGATCTTATGACTTTGTTAAGAATGAAGATGAGTTTTATGTGTATAGGAAGGTAAGTGAGAGCACTATTACCTTTTTAATGTT
Organism: Musa acuminata AAA Group; assembly: GCF_036884655.1. Lineage (NCBI taxonomy): Eukaryota > Viridiplantae > Streptophyta > Magnoliopsida > Zingiberales > Musaceae > Musa > Musa acuminata. The sequence goes on along the minus strand of NC_088355.1, from coordinate 10,912,013 downwards.
ATATGTAGATGACATCCTAATCATTAAGAATGATATAGGAATGCTCTCCATAATAAAGGTTTGGCTATCTAGACACTTTTCAGTGAAGGACTTAGGGAAATCATCATATATATTGAAGATTCAGATCTATAGAGATAGATCCAATATAATGCTTGGCTTGTCCTATTCCAAGTACATAGACACCAATGTTAAAAGGTTTGGCATTGAAAAATTTCAAGAAAGGTCTCATATCGATGAGACATGGGATATCGCTTTCTAAGAGTATGTTCCCAAAGACTCCTGAATAAAAGGCAGACATGGATAGGATATCCTATGCCTCAGTGATAGGGTCTATCATGTATGCTATGTTGCATACAAGACCTAATATAATACATGCTCTGAGTGTCACGAGTAGGTATCAAGTAGATATAGGCTTAGAGCATTTAAAAGCAGTAAAGTATATCCTTAAATACTTGAGAAGGACTAAAGATCTTTTATTAGTATATGGAGGTAATAACCTCAGGGTTGAGGGTTACACGAACTCGAGTTTTCAATCCGACGTCAATGACAACATGTCTAATTCTAGGTATTTGTTCACCCTAAATGGAGGGGCAGTATGCTAGAAGATTTTCAAGTAAGATACTACTATTGACTCGACCACAGAGGCAGAGTACATTACTACGGTAGAGACAGCAAAAGAAGGAGTTTAGATGAAGAAGTTCATCACAGATTTGGGAGTGGTGCTGGGGAACGAGGAGCTAATTCCCTTCTATTACAACAACTATGAGACGATTGCTCAAATGAGGAAACTTGGGTCTCATCAGAAGTGTTCTGAGGTTCTAACTTATTAGAGAGATCATGGCTTGAGGAGATATAGTAGTGAAAAGAGTTCCATCCGAAGATAACATCGTAGATCTACTAATAAAGTCGTTGTCCCAGCTTATCTTTGAGTGTCACAGGGGTCTCATGGGGATTAGTTACAAAGGTGATTGGCTTTAGGTCAAGTGAGAAATTACTAGTCATATATGCCCTACAAGCTAATCACGTGAGTGATGGCACATGTGACAGGACATATACTCTTTTTACTTATTATTATTATGACATTTTATCACTTTCTATTGCTTGATGCATAAGTATATTGTGATGTCTATGGATCTGTGCAATGAGAATCAGATCGTGATGAGATCATATTAATAAGACCAATTCACTTTTAAACACAGATCCTAAATAATATTGGTCATAGTTTACTCGAGAGAGACATCGAGATAAGCAAACATAATGGTGTGTTGTATACCCATACATATGATTAAAGTTATTGGTCTCATAGCTGCTCGTGTGGGGACACTAGGGCTACAATGCAAGTGCTCATTGGAGAATGAGTTCACTTATTGATCCGCTTATAGAATGCTGGATGGTTGATGATACGTCATTGTTAGACAACGATTCCATCATCACAATGGTATACTTGATCTTTAAACTTGAGACACCAAGGATATTTTGTATGAGTACTCCACTCTTTAGTACCGAACTTATAGGTTTAGAAATTCAAATTTTAGTATAGCCGATCATCAAGAGTGGCAACTAACCTTACGAGGGCTATTGAGTATCGATAAAGGATTATTCATCATCGGTATCATGATAGGAATATCTTATATGTTATTTCTCAAACAAATCCTTAGCCAAGGTCATTCAAATTGAGAGAAAAAGAGTTCTACGAGAGAATCCGATTAGAGAGAGACTCAAGGAGAAACTATATAGACCTAACAGCACCATGCCCGATATACAGTCTCTAGAATATTAGATAGATGAGGGACTATAGGTATATGGTAACTGAGGATAAATAGGTCCAAAGGATTCGATTCCCCTGTATCGTTTGGGGACTACGACATAGTAGCCTAGTAAGTCTGTAGTCGATGAGTTGAGTGAATTATTATGGAGATAATAATTTACTGAGTTAGAAGGAGTTTTGATATGTATGACTCACGACGAGCTTAATATTGAGCCTAGAGGGTCACACACATATGATAGGTATTACGACGAGTAGAGGTTCGAATATGAGATATCCGTCGAAGCCCCTATCTTAGTAAATATCCAATAAGCTTCTGAATTATTTGATCCTATGGATGAGATCCAATAAGAGCCAATAAGAGATTATTTGATATAGATATACTAATTTAAGAGGTTTGGATAGTTGGATGGAGATCCAATACCCAATAGGGCAGGATCCATTAGGGTTAAGTTGATAAGAGGGCCTCTATAAATAGGAGAGAACCAAAGGGTCATAGGCTTGGCTTCTTGATTATCATATCCTATTCTCTTATCCCCTTCTCCTCCTCGGCCAACAGGTGTGGAGATTTGGGCAGCGATTTGATGAGTGTCTGTTGGAAAATCTAGGGCAACATCATGTGCATAGTGAAAGAACAGAAAAATAATATCCTAGAATTCCCACAGAAAAGAAGGTTTCTTCGTAATGCAAAAGTTGGTGCACAAAAACCCGTGAAATCGAAAAACTACGCATAAAAGAATTACCTAAGGAGATCGTATATCCTTGAAAACTTACAGATCTGTGAGAGAGGATGAAGAAGGTCAACTATCTTCCTCTCTAGCGATGATCCACACGGTAGGAGTTACGAAGATGCTCCTTAAATCGCTGCCTAAAACTCTTTCTCGTGCGCACCACACAATCAAGAAGGGGCTACCACTTCTTGCTATCCATATGCCCCAAATAGGGGCTATAGTATGAGAAGGAGAGGGAGAGAGGAGAATAGGAGAAGGCAGCCAAAAAAAACCTCTAGCCTATGGGTCTTTGGTTCCCTCCTATTTATAAAGGCCCCCCTATCAATTTAACTCTAATGGATCCTATCAGATTAGGTTTTAGATCTCCATCCAACTACCCAAGCTTCTTAAATTAGTGGGTCTTTATCCAATAATCTCTTATTAGCTCTTATTTGATCTTATTAATAGGATCCAATAATTTATGGGCTTATTGGATATCCAATAAGATATAAGCTCCAACGGATATCTCACATCTGAACCTCTACTCGTTGCAATATCTACCATATATATGTGACTCTCTAGGCTCAATATTAAGCTGACCATGAGTCATACTGATCAGAACTCCTTTTAGCTCAGTGAATTATTATCTCTATAACAATTCACTCAACTCATCGATTGCGGACATACTAGGCCACTCTGTCGCAGTTCTCAAATGATACAGGGGAATCCAATCTTTTGGACCTATCTATCCTCATTTACAATGTACCTATAGTCACTCATCTATCTAATATCCCAAAGTCCGTAAACCGGGTATGGTGTTGTCAAGCCCATACAGTTTCTACTCGAGTCTCTAATCGGATTCTCTCGAAGAACTCTTTCTCTCTCAATCCGAATAACCGTGACCAATGATTTGTTTGAGCAAAAACATATGGGATATTCCTCTCATGATACCGAAAGCAGATGATCCTCTATCAACACTCAATAGCCCTCGTAATGTTGGCCCGATGATTGGCTATACTAGATCTGGAACCTCCAGACCTATAAGTCTGGTATCAAAGAGTGGAGTACTCATACAGGACATCCTTGGCATCTAAAGTCTAAGGACCAGATACACCACTGGGACGATGGAATCACTGTCTGACAATAAGGCATCATCAATCATCCACCATTTTGTGAGTGGATCAATTAGTGAACTCATTCTCCAATGAGCACATGCACTGTATCCCTAGTGTCCTCACACGAGCAGTTATGAGACCAATTGCATCTATCATATAGACGGGTATACAATACATAAGTTTGTTCGGTTATTTCAATATCCCTCTTAAGTAACCTATGATCAGGATTATTTAGGATCTGTGTTTAAAGGTGAATCGGTCTCATTATCGTAATCTCATCATGATCTGATTCCCCTTACACAAATCCATGGACATCACAATATATTCATGTAATAGGCAATATAAAGTGATAAAATATCAAATAATAATCATAATAAGTAAAAAGATTATGTGTCAAGTCACACATGTCATCACTCACGTGATTGGCTTATAGGGCACCTATGACTAGCAACATATTTGCAACCCTTACCGTGTCGATCATCGTTAGAGAGGAGGACGCTTGACCTCTTTTATCCTCTCCCATAGATCTATAGGAATTTAGGAATATATAATCTCTCTATGTAACACAATTATCTCACATGTGATTTTTAGCTTCACGGGTTTTTGCGTACCAATCTTCGTACGACGATGAACACCATTTAAGAAATTTGAAATTTTTGTTTTATGTTCTTCCACTGCACATGTGATGTCGCCCCTAGATTTCCATACATTGTGAGACAATGTACACCTCCAAGAAACTCGAGCGATGGTACCGCTAGTGCCAGGTAATAGTATCGCCCAGTGTTAGTCCGACAAGCGGTGGTACCGCCCAAACTATGTGATGATACCACCAGGACCCAAGAAACCCGAGATAAGACCTTTTTAGCTCCATTTTTGAAGTTATTTGGGATATATAAATACCCACTCTTTCTTGCTTATGTAAGAGAAAAATAGAGTAGAAATGGGTTATGATTTTGAGTTGAAAAGTGATGAAAAAGTGCTAAGTATCCTCTTCCTCCTTAAGTTTTATGATCGTTCTAAGAGAGGTGTGAGACCTATAAAGGTTGTCTCATAAACCTATAAAAATGAAAAAGAGTTGTAAAAGGGTAGTTGGTCATCGTCCATTGAAAGAAGACTATTAGTGAATGTCGGTGGCCTCGACGAAAGAGGAATCAAGAGTGGATGTAGGTCGCGACGACGGAACCACTATATACTTGGTTTATAATTTCTTTCTACCTTTCATTGTCATTACTTATTGATTCAATTGTCTACTATTTTCACTTACTCTCTAAGCTTAAACGCTTTCTGATACGGGCTTTATCGAATGAAAATTTTAAACCGATGTTTTTATCGAAAGCATTAATTCATCCCCATTAGAGCCAAGTTTTTCTCCATTGGTTTAACACCCAAGAGAATGGTTTTACCGACAATCTAGAGGGTTACTCTATCACTTATCCTCCTATATTCAATGGAACAAACTACACGTATTGAAAAACATGAATGAGAGTTTTATTATTTCCTATGAACTTTAATTTATGGAATATTATCGAATATGGTTTTCAACAACTCTCTAAACCTATAAGTAAATGGAATGATTTTGAGAAAAAATCGTTTTCCTTCAATGTTAAAGCTATGAATACTTTATTTTGTACTTTAGATAAAAATGAGTTTAATCATGTTTATATATGTGAAACTATACACAATATTTGGCATACACTTGAAATTACCTATAAAGGAACAAGTAGAATAAAAGAATCTAAGATCAATCTTTTGATATATAGTTTTGAGTTGTTTCGAATGAAACCAAGCGAAATCATTGGAGACATATACACTCGTTTTACGGATATCGTTAATGGTTTGAAAGGACTTGGTAAAAGTTTTTTGAATCTTGAATTTGTTAAAAAAAATTTATGCTCTCTTCCTAAAAATTAGAATATGAAAGTAACTGCTATTCAAAAAGTAAAGGACTTAACTGTTTTCCTCTTAAAGAACTCATAGGGTCATTAATAACCTATGAAATGACTTGTATGACACATGACAAACATGAGAACAATCTTCCAAAGAACATTAAGGATTTGACACTTAGAACGAAAGAAGACCACTCAAGCGAAAGCTCAAGTGATGATGACTTTGAACTCCTAACAATAAAGTATAAAAAATTCATAAAATAAGAAATTAAGAATAAAAACAAACTTAAAAAAAGAGTCTACCAAAGAAAAAGAAAGTAATCAAGGTGACATGGGACGAATAAAGTGTATTGGAAGACAAAGAGTAAACCAATGAAAGCAAGGTGGCGAACTATGCTTTGGTGGCTTTCTACGATGACGTATGCAACTCACCCGAAATGTCTTTACCTTATAATGAATTACTTGATACATTTCATGAGTTGTTTGATGATTTTAAATTAGTTAGTAAGAAATATAAAATGCTAAAAAAGGATCATGCTTCTCTCACTAGTAATTTAAAAAAAATAAAAAATGAGCATGATAATTACATGTTAACCTCTTTTAGTGAACGTGTAGAATTAGATTCATATAAAAATAAAAAATTGTTATTAAAATAAGTATTAGAAAATTTTAAAATTGATAGCAAATCATTAAATATGATTCTTGCTAACAAAGATCATGTACATAGAAAAATAAAAATCGATTTTGTGAGTAGCAACACTCAACAAAAACTGACTTTATTTGTTAAATGATTAACATTATATGTTTCCCCTAAGGTTAAATATATTTTTTGTAGTATACATGGTCATTTTGCTTATAAATGTCCATTCAAAAAATATGACTCGCATAAATTAGTTTGGGTTCCTGAAGGAACCATGAATGACTTAATGCTAAAAGATAAATTAGGTAGATCTAACCATGAGGGACCCAAAGTTAAATGAGAATCTAAAATAGACCTATCCTTCTTGTAAACATGTCTACAATTGAAAGCTAGGAGCAAAAGATAAAATTTTGATAGTGGATGCTCAAGGCATATGATCAGAAATCCATAACACTTCATAAATCTCACTAGTTGAAACAACAATAATAAAGGAAAGATCATTAAACTTAAAGTTATTAGTAATAAATCTTTTGATTGAAGATTTTTTATTTTTTAATGCGTTATACTATTGATCAAATCATGACGAAACTTGTTTTTTGATTTTAAACGATGATGCATAGACTTGACATAAAAGATAAAGGCATGTTTATATAAAATTAGTCACATAAATTAAAAAAAAAAGGTAATACATTTTTATTGAAAATTTCTCTATCTCTAAAGTCTATCAAGTTTTTCAATAAGAGATTAATGAATCTATTCATGTTATTTTTTTTTATCTCTTGAACTATGAAAGTAATTTTAATGATTTGATTATTTGAATTTGAATGAGTTTTATCCAAATCATGATTTTGAATTCTTAGAATTATAACTTAATATTTATTCTATATGAATCAAAATCTTTTATTCTCCTATATTTCCTTTTGCTATTTACTAAAAGAATATTTTTTTATTTCTCAAAATTCATAAATTAAGATTTCCTTTTAGGATCATTTACTATTTAATATCCTAAGATTTCTTGTCATTATTTACTAAAGAGGAGATCAAAATGAATCATGTATTTTAGTATTCACGTTTCGATCTTTCGATTTTCACAAATTTGTTTTACGACTCCTTTGTATTCATGGATTATATATCTCATTACTAAATTGATTTTTCATGATATCTTTAATGTGATGATTGGAACATTAATATAAAAGATTTATACTATTGTATCATTCCCTTATTTTTAATAATGATAAAGGGGGAGAAAGTATTGCTAGCTTGCACATTTCAAATAGATGCAAAACTTGCTAACTTGCTATCTCAAAAAAGAAACAAAGATTGTTAACTTGCACATTTAAAAGAGAGAAAGACTTACTAGGTTGCACATCTTAAAAGAGAAGAAAATTTGCTAGTTTGCAAATTTCAAGAAGAAGCAAAATGTGTTATCTTACATATCTAAAATTGTTAGCTTGCTCATCTCAAGAAGCAAAAAGTGCTATCTTGCACATTTCAAAAGAAGCAAAATTTTTACTAACTTTCACATCTAAAAAACTTGCTATTTTGCATGTTGTAAAATTTGCTAGTTATACTTTTCTCCTTTTTTGTTGATGACGAAGGGGGAGAAGTTATGATGATGATTTAAAATTTTGAATCATGATATGCCTAAAGTATTGATGATTTTATATGTTGAAATTATGCATGATGATTTAGAATTATACATGTAATACTTCAACTTATGATGATGTATGCAATGATATACATATGATACTTCAACTTATGATGATGTATGCACTGATATACATATGAAGCAAGTAAAGATTACTTTAATATAATACATTGCATATGATCACTATGATTTATGATTAAAAATGCTTTGACTTGAATTCAATTTTATGACTAGAAGGTTATTATTTTTGAATTCAAGGTTTATTTCGTTATAACATATTGATATGGGGAGTTTAGCTTAAACTTTATCATTAATTAGTTACTATCATCAAATAAGGAAAAATTGTTGAATCTCAAATTTTGATGATGAAATCAATTAATGAAGTTATGATCGAATCAACGTTTGAGTGATGTAGGACTAACTTCGATCATGGAAAAGTAAATCGATTGAAGTAGGAAGAATCGGACATTGGGCCGGAGTAGATCATGTCAGAAAATTGGACATTGGGCTGAGGATTGGTCAACGTGCCAGAAGAATTTCGTGCTATGAGTTTAGGCATTGGGCCGAAGGATTGGACATCGTGTCAAGGAGATCGAATGTTACGGAAGGTCAACATGCTAATTAGACAATCTGTAAGAGGGGACGATGCGTCGAAGGATCGGATGAAGCACCAGATGAACCAATGACATACTGGACAATATAGGATTCGTATTTGTAATCGATCATATCTTGATCGAAGTAAATTAGGTCGTAATTGAGTTGATTTTGGGTATAACCATGCCAACTTGATTAGGGGCCAATTGGGCTTAAATCAAGATTGAATTGGGTCTATTGAAAGCCAAATTCAATATTCTGAAGTTATCCCAATGGTACAGCCATGTCAAGCGATGAAACCACCTGTGAGACAGTGTATGTCTCTAGGAAACTTGAGCAGTGATATTGTTAGTGTCAGATGGTGGTACTACCTAGACTGGGTAGTGGTACCACCTGTGTTAGTTTGGCAGGCGATGATACTACCCAATAATGATGGTAGTACCGCCAAGACTTAGGAAACCTAGGATGAGACATCTTTTGGCTCTATTTTTGAAATTATTTGGAGGTTATATCATGTATTGAGTCGTTAGGAGGTTAAATCTATTTATATAAAAGAGCATAGGATCTAAGATAAATAATTAAGAGAATCTCTCTCATCATAATCATAATTTTATGACTATCTTTTTATTGGTTGATAATTATAATCAAAATCTAATCAGATCTATAATATATTTTATCCAATTAAATAAAATCACATAATCTAATTTTTTTTTACTTGATCCATTAATTATTAAGAATATTAAAAAATTAAAATCAAAATAAATAAATAAATTTATTTAAAAATAATTTTACTAAATTAGCCTATAAAAGTTTTGAAATATATTTTAGACATGAATATGAATTTTATAAAATAGGTTAATAAATCTAATAAATATAATAATACTATATTAAATAACATTACCAATACAAGTCGTAATAATTGTATATTATCAATATTATACTCCCTTATTAGTATTTCTCCATAATGACTCATATAATTTGTCTAGAATACTATTATGATATTCAACTATAGTATGCATATACATAAATATAAATTTAAAAATAAAAATAAATAATTTTTGATTATATTCAACTATAATATGTATATACATTAATGTCAAAAACTAAAATCAAATAACCATATATCAAAATTTATATGTAGGCCTTCTGATACTATTTAAATTTTTTTTATCAAATCTATTGGCGCATCATCGTCTAATTCAAAAGTTATAACAATATCGATCTGTAAGGAGAATTAGACACCGTTTCTTTTTTCTTCATATATTTTTTACATAACTACTATAAGTAATGAAATAGAGACTAAGATAAGATTAAAAAATAATAATAATCCCTAGAATGTTTTATCTGTTTATAGATAAGATTAGAACGTATTGAAAAAATAATTAGACAAGTCTCTCCCATCATCTTAAGAAATTTTATCATAATTATATTTTTGATTTTATTTATCAATAATCATAATTAAAATTAAATTAAATTTATAATATATCTTATTTGATTAATTATGACTAGTTATTAAATCCTATTAATTCACTATAGAAATAAAGAGATCCAAGCAGAAGAGGAGAAAGACTATGCTTTTGCCAACGTGGTGTGCTCCACCAAGAACTATATGTTTAATTGTTGTCGGTGAGATAAAATGTCTGTGATCGTGCAGTTCCTTTTGGTCCATAGCCAGTATTGCGTGGTGGTGTATCCTTTAACTGTTCAGGATAATTGTAATAAAAAAAAATTTCTTTTCTTCTGCTAATTTTTCTGGTTTTATATGGTATCTCATCTGCCATGACAATTTCCAGAGCACAACAGAGAGTTCTTCCCATACTACAGTGAGAGGGCCTTTTGCTGGTGCCAAAGTAGGTCCGATGCCAAGAGTTGCCGAAACCTGATGCAGTCATCGTCTTCCTGCAACTGAGATAACATCCAATGAACATGAGATGCAAAGTTTGTGAGATGGACTCGTCCGCGCCACTATGATCAGACAACAAAAAATGGGGATCGTCCGATCGACGCGTCGCACGAATCTCAAGATCGTCCCATCGATCATGTCATTTGTGGGGCCCACACCATCCACCGACCAGTAGGAGTCCGTGCTGCTGTCTGACGGGAACCAAACCCTCCAAATCCAAGTACCGCTCCTGTGTGGCGTCCCGTTCACCAGCCAGAGAAGTAGGGCTTCCCATTCGTCAGCTGCGCGGGTTCCACAGTAGGCAGACACATTCGACTAGGGGAGCCCTACGTATTCAATCCAAGAGGAAGCCGTTCTCCCCCGCCTGGTGGCTCGGCCAAGCCATATACATGTGACTAGAGGGCACATGACATGTAGTGCATGTACTTATCGTGAAGGCCCCGCAACGTGACGAGTACGGTATGGCCAAATCATGCACTGAGCTCTTCCATGCAAAAGGAACTCTCAATGTGGATGTTGTTGGGCCCAAATGCTTATGTTTGGGCCTTCTCTGAGACCACGAGGTAGCATCAATCAGGTTTTGACGTGCATCTCAAAGCAGCGTTGGGATTGGATGTGCTGCTCTGCTGCCATTGGATGGGATTGGACAGATCAAATGATGGCAAATTGCTAGTACATATCATTCCAACAAAGTACCTATCTCAACTAATCTAATATAATACCATGGAAAATATAAAGTCAATTTTCAATATAAAATATGGGCAAAGAAATGCAACTGCAATTAAGTAATAAAATCTCCTCCATCTTCTGTTCTTCAACATGGTTTATCTGTTCTGATTAAAACATTAAATTTCAAGTTTTGCAATTACACTCCACATGTGACCAACTTATGCACATAAGATTTTAAGGAAGTCAACTCTTGGTCTGAGGCTTTTTACTAATTTAATTCTTAGGTCTAGTAGATCAAAAGCAACCAAATTATCATCATAGCCTATGAGATAGTAGGCATCAATATTTAATGAAGGATATTAGGCAAAGAGTAACACATTGTGATTTTAAATTGATGTGGATAGACTGAGGTCAAAAGGTTTCAAAGGCAGGAGATTAAGTACCCTTAGGCAATGGAATCATGAGCCTTCATTGTTTCTTTAATGCAAAGTAGGATTTGGGGCAAAAGCATGAGAGAATTGTCAACACTAGGTAAACTTTGGTCACAAAGAGGCTATAGATGAAGGTTACTTTGGATATATATATACATACATAAATATATATATATATACATAAATATATATCAAAAACCACCAGAATATTTAAAAGAGATGAAAGAGTTTTTAGATGTTAGAATTCTTGAGTGGGATCTGAACATGATGATGATAATTCATTACAATCATGCATGTAAAAGGGATAAAGAAGAAGAAACAAGAAGCATCCAGAAGGTGGATGTGTTATTTAGGTGGAATCACAAGGAAGAGAAATAGATTATTCCAAATGCCATGGGAAGGAAAAGGATTGATAGGAACATATGGATTATTTAATATGGCATCAGATCCTCAAGGATCAATTCACATGCATACAGACCTGCGTTCTCTTGTTTGGCCACACATGGAAGAATAGTGAGATAGCTGTGAGTGTAGGAAAAAGACATACAATAGCTTCTTGGAGAATTCTAGGGGAAATAACACTATAATGCTAGCTCTAGAGGACATGAATTTTTGGACAACATTGTTTTGTATGCTTCTCCTGTTTGGGTAGGCAATCACACCTCAACTGTTGACCAGAAAACAATTACACTTTTTTCACTTTTTTTATGAAATATATTTTGTGTACAATAATATTATACCAAGGAGAGAGAATATTCTGTAGATTAATTCATGCATTTTATTTGGTAGACACTATGTGGAAATTGAAATAAAAATAATTAGAATTGAAACAGCTTGTTCTCTCAATATATTTAGTTCATAAAATTGGATTCAAAATCGAAGTTGGAAATAATAAATTACATTATTTTGTTAAAAATTAACTTAATGCTGATAACTATTAACAAAATTGTTAATTTTATATTTGAGTTAATGTGATTGTAAATACAAAGGGAGATAGATATTCTTGTATTCGAAAAGTTTTTCATATCAAAATTTTAGAAATAAGGATTGAAATCTCTCATGTCATCAACTAAATGATAAAGTTAGAATAATTAATTGGGATTCAGATTTCAATGATTGAATCTTCTATAAAAAAAAGCCAACATAATGGTTGACATCTTATGATACACTGGAATGGAAGTGTTAAAGCATTTTAGCCCAACATTTCAATAGATAAAAAATCAATTCAAATACAAAAAAAAAAGAGGAAAACTGAAAAATTAAGTGCAATAATAGAACTTGGTGTAAGCAATAAGAAAAAATTGACTTGCCATCATTCCAATGTTTGTGTGAGAACCCTAAATACTTGAAATTAATGCCAAGAATACAAACACTACTATTTGGCCAATTGGATGGTGACTTTGGTCAGTATGCCACAGACTTGACTTCTCACAATGAAAGAGATTGTTGGTTCCACCATCTTTCTCATGGCCTAAAGCTCGTCGTCCCCAAGCATCAAATTTCAACAAAGGAATTTTGTCCCCATTCTTGATTTAACTTCAAGTACAAAGGCAAGTTGACACCCGAGTTTGAAGTCAGTCAGTGAGCCATTATTTCAAGGGTTGAAAACTTGGCTAAAGTAACAGAAGCAAAAGTGAAAGTGAGAGGTGAAGCAAATTTGGAGGTGGGGAACGAATGGATGAATTAGTGTGAAGCTTCAATCAATTTTTTTCTTCGGGTGTATCATTTCGGCTGTGAAAAAAAAATGGATAAGCATTGATGATGGGGAAATCAGATTCATATTATTTTAGATATCATACAATGTTATGAAAAAATAGAAAACCTAACTTTCGAATACAAGAAATTAAATAAAGAGCTTTAAAGAAATAAAACTGTATTTTCGTCGATCCTGTGTAGATGTTTCTCGACAAAACTTATTTTCTCGTTTTAATCAGAGTTAGATTTATTTTGTTTTATATAATGATCTAAGTGACTTTACGATAAACAAATAATTCAAAAGCTAATACAAAAAATATATCAATTTTATAATTTAAATATAAAGTAGATTGGAAAATAAAATAAGTATAATATATATAATTTACTTAAAAACCAATCAAATAAGTTTTATATTTTCAGATTATTACACATAATTTTATATTTTTATAAATATATGCATGTAATTGGATCTAAACTTATGTTCGTATATGTATTTAGAAGATTTTGGATGGTTGGATTCAGATACAAATAAACATTTATAATCATATCTAATCCAAATAATAGGATAAAAAATATATTTGTATTTTTTCAAAATTTATCCTCGCTTTTCAAAATGATAACGCAATATTTCTCTCTCTATCTGTCTCTCTCCTTAATTTAACCACTCAAAATAAGTAAGAAGAGAAGAAAAAAAAACTTTTATACAGAAATAATAAAAAAGACAAACGAGGTGCTTAACTCATCACTTTTGAAACAAAGTCTCTCTCTCTCTCTCTCTCTCTCTCTCTCTCTCTCTCTTATCTCCAGGGTTTTAGGTTGCACTCGACTTCATAGTTTCTGCAACCTAAAACTGCACTATGACAACTCACAAGAAGAAGGTGAAAGAAAGTGAGAGTGCTACGATCTAGAAAGGAATATTGGGGTTGGCAGATAAAGACAAGTAATAGAAGTGTTCATGGATGAAAAGCGTCGAGAGGAAAAGGAGTAAACAAAACCCAAAGGACTCTTCTCCCTCCATGTATGAGAGAGAGAGAGAGAGAGAGAGAAGACACAAGGTTTCCGACAAAGATTGCAAACAGGGTACGGGTTTCACGAACCCCGTAGTCCCACAACACACACTGTTATCCTCCTCTCCCTGAAACCCGCCCCCCAGCTCGGCTTTTAAGGCCTCTCCTTCCTTGTTTATGCCTGTTTGTGTGCCCAAGGGAATGTTTTGAGCATCAAAACAATCCAACACTAGCAATCAATTAACTTGTTTGGCCCATCTATGATATGTGCAACTCTCTAGTGATTTGTTGCCTAATGCCTTAAACACTTGCAATTATTAGATCACAATGTGGCAGCAGGCCAAAATCACCTATGATTAAGTCTACAGCCTTAGGTTTTGGCTCCTTGTATACATATTTTATACAATACATGACTGCAGGTGACAAAGGCTCCAGAAGAACTATTACGATTGATTTCTCATAGTTAAAGCATTTCTTGCCGTAAGAAACACAGGAGGAAGTGAAAATTGCCGATCGAGATAACATGTGATTTATCAATGGATCAGACTTCCTCATAATTAAGCAGCAACTATGATGTTGCTTGACACACACACACTTGACCATTTGCAGTGGGGGCACATTCTCCACAGCCTTGCTATGAGAACACCACAGAAGTTAGCTTCGAGTCCATTCTTGCCAAATCATGATTCAAGTCAACCCATTTATATGATTCATTTCAAGTGCACAGTCATCTTGCTTTTATCATGCTTACCTGATACTTCACTCTTCCTTTTCCAAGGGAGGATTCATGTGTCATCATGTCTCAATCCCATTAGATCAGTTGGGTAAGTAGAGGTTTTAAGAATGCTACTACTCATATCCCTATGCCTATGTTGCCAACCCTTGGTCCTAAATATACCTTCGGACACCTCCTTAAAGTTTCAACCCACTCCTGGTCTGAAGGCACTGCCACTGCCTTTTTGCTCTACTTTATCATAAAGCAAAAGCAGTGAAAAAAGTGAGGGGGGCGAGAATAAAAGTAAGTAAAAGAAAATATAAGAGACTAAGGAGAGAGAAAGGGAACAAGAAAACAAAAGGCTCCCTACCCTCATGTCTTAAGGTTCCTCCAAACATGGCCTGGGTTTTCGTTCTTCTCTCAGCTATGATCCATTGAGACAGGAGAAGCAAAACTTCTGAGGATTGACTTGGGAGTGTGGAAGCACAAGGAGATCTGAAGCAGAAGTAGACCCCCAAAAGTTGAGGCATGAATAGAGGAGTGTTTCGGAGCTCTCTGGTGCAGCAGCAGATGATGGAGGGAAGTCCAAACTGCTGGAGCACGAACAATATGAAGCCACCTCCTGAGCTACCCTTTCCTCTACTGCCTGCCTCTTCTTCCCCTTCGGTCTTCCCGCAGAACCCACAGCCTTCCGATACCGAGATCTCACCTTGGCAAGATAGCCATGACTTGTTGGAGTCATGGTGCCAGCTATTGTTGTAACTCTCTCTCTCTCTCTCTCTCTCTCTCTCTCTCTCTCTCTCTCTCTCTCTGTGTGTGTTGACAATAATTGTGATATATGCTGAGTTTTCATGATTAAGATGAGTTTTTGCTGAGATGCCTCCACCGAGATCTAAACAATTCTTTTGTTTTCCGGACAAGAAAGAAGATTAATTGGTTTCAGATTTGCATTTACAAGTCAATCACTCTTTCCTGCATACAAAAACCCAAACAATTCTTAGTTTCTAATCTTGTTTTGCTGCTTCGATGCAGATCTTCCAGGGGAGGACTTGTGGGAGAAGAAGAGAAGTATGGTTGGACTCCTTTCCAGACCAAGAAGATGATGAGTAGTGATGACCCGCGTGATGAGGTACTGTTCCCCTCAGCTACTGCGCATATAGCTGACATGAAGCAGGAGTACTCTGGAAGTGGATATGTGCATAGCCATGGGAACGAAGGGATCCAGGTCTCTAGATCTGCATGGGGTCAAATCCTACCGGCTTCATCTCCAAGATCCTGTATCACAACCAGTTTCAGCACTAACATATTGGACTTCTCGAACATGGCACGTCGCCAACCAGACAATTCGTCGGAGGTAAGAGAACTACTGTGGATTCAATGCGTTCTCCTTTTCCTAGGATTATAAGCTTCGTATTTGGATCCTTCTGTATGTTTCTCTGAAGTTGTCTTACCTTCGACAGTGCAACAGCACAGAAACTGCTCCAAACAAGAAGGCTAGGGTTCAGGGATCTTTTTCTCCAAAATCTACTCTCAAGGTCTGTCTCTGCTAACCACTAATCTACAAGCAAACTTGAAGCTAAAAAGAGTTTAATTACCATGATCAAAGAAGCAAAAGAAATGGCCATTGATCTCATGTTTTCTTGTTTGCTTTTCAGGTGAGGAAGGAGAAGTTAGGGGATCGAATAACAGCACTTCACCAGTTAGTCTCCCCCTTCGGAAAGGTATATTACTACACCATGCAGCAGATACAGGTCTTCAAGTTCGTATTGGAGATTCCAATTTCCTTTACTATTGGAAATCTACTTTGTATTTTTTTCTTTTCATTCTGCTTTGTTGTTTGAGCAACGGAGATCTGACATGGAACTCCTTTTCAGACTGACACTGCGTCTGTATTGCAAGAAGCCATTGGCTACATCAGATTCCTCCAGAGTCAAATTGAGGTCCAAGTCTCTTCTCTCTCTCTCTTTCTCTCTCTCTCTCTCTCTCTCTCTCTCTCTCTCTCTCTCGCTCTCTCCGGTCCTCACACGCTGAAAGCAAGTGAAGCTAAAAAGAAAGGGAGGGTGTGCACGCAGTAAAAGCAAATGGACAGCATACATAGCATGGGTGTTTGTTTTATGCAGTATCTTTTAGTTATTGGTGTCTTGTAGCCTCAAACAACCTTCTCTTTCATTTAGGCTCTCAGCTCGCCGTACCTGCAAGGCAGTGCATCAGGCAACATGAGGCAGCCTGTAAGTGTCATCATACTCGCCATTCCCCACCATCCTCTCTCTCTCTCTCAAACGCATGAAGCACAGACACACGTCGATACAAACGCACATAATAACGCTCCAAACTATTAGCAAGTGTTAGATTTTCTGAAAGCTTGCATGTTTCTTATCTTCCACAAAGAAATTTAGCAAGCAAAATTAACATCTTAATAGAAGCATCTGCAATCACAGCTCAAAATGAACTTTACTAAGCAGGGAATTGGCTATATCAACAAAGAAAAAGATACTCCACCGGCATTAGCTAATCGATCAGCTACACAATAGGCTTCCCTCAATGTATGGGTAATGTTGGCATTGTAGATTAATATATTGTCTTATTCATTTATGATTATGATCTACAAAGATATGATTTTTTTATTCATATAGCTTTTTTGTTGTCATCTCATGCACATACATGGATCTTAATTCTGGGACAAATTTTATTTTGAGACGATGAAATTGTTCTTCAGTGTTGATGGTTATAAAATCATGAAAGATGACTGCTCATTCCTGCTCAACAAAATAGATACAGTAGTAATAGGAATCATTCTTTTTCATCTCCTTTGTTGAGTTCTCTTTGGTTAGATGGACTTCCTCCATTATTATACTATAGTGATTTTCAATGGGCGAATTCTCGAAAAAAAAATTTCTTCTTTAATTTTATCTGAGAGGTGTCATTGATTCATATTTCCCAAAGAGCATCTCCTATTTGTTGACATTGTTGAAATATCCCCTGATAGGATAACTAGACCGATAACCCAATCCATAAGATGAATAGATCCAATCCCCATATATAGGATTTATATTGTGAGTTATAATATTTTTGAATTGACATAGAATGTTTTTTTGAACCTCCACTAATATACTGTAACTCTATTTAAAAACATTGTAACTGAGGTAAATAGGTTTGAAACCCCATATAAACTAGCTTATCTATAAAAAATAATATTTCAGATAATTATTTAGGAATAAGAACAACAAAATAGAGAGACTTTTATATCAATTATAATTTTTTTAATTAATATAAATATATTTAAAATTATTATAACTGAAGAATTGAACTGATCTATAGCAAAGGAGGTATATTTTAGAGTCTATAGCAAAGGAGGAATATTTTTTGGGATATATGAAAAAGAAGATCTTTGAGAAAAACTAAAAATAATAATATTTTTTTCGAAAATTCGCACATTTTAAGGTATAATCATATCCTTTTTCTTAGTATTTGCTTGCATAGTTAGTAAGTGTGTAATATATCCCTTTTCTTTTTTCCCTTTAGTCAAAGCAGTATAGCTAAACTGCGACTTAAGAGTGTGTGACTTAAGGCGCACCACCCCTTCTCGTCCTCTAGATGCATGCCACGTCCACATTCCTGTCCTTTCTCTTCCCTCAAAAGAAGGTAGCTATGACTGATGTCGTAATAGCTGCACAAGTTGATGTTGCTCAACCTCGGCTCCGGTGTTTGCAGGCACGAGGAAACACGAGCTGCTCATTATCTGAAGACCCTGCTCAGGTATATCTCATTGGATCTCTTCCCACCTTAACAAGTACCTAAGCTTTGTGTCATAGATAAATAACTCCATTAGCTAAAGCTCCTTTACAACATAAAGGCTTTGAGAGAACAAAGTTGGATCAGCTTTACAGCTTCACACCTAAGTATTCGTGACACTGACAATTCCCTAATGTTATCATCATTCCCGTGGCATGCAGTTCTCGGATGGAGGTGGGATGAAGAGAAGCGGGCCACAAGATCAGGTACTTTTACGCTGATGTACTCAGTATATTGCAGGGATCGACTGCAGAAGATTGATTCCTTCGGTTTCACTGTTGCTTACGGCAGGAGCGCTGCGAGGAGCCGAAGAAGGACCTCAGGAGTCGAGGGTTGTGCCTGGTGCCGGTCTCCTTCACCATGCACGTTGGGAGTGACAACGGCGCTGATTTCTGGGCTCCGGCTCTCGGCGGAGGCTTCTGATGAGACGAGGCTTGCAGGGTTCTTTGCCTGCCTGGGGACTGCAGGTGGACATAACATCACTAGCAGTCACTCTGCTAAGCCTGAAGGCTGATTGCTAATGATGTTATGGATGACAGACATAAAAATATTGAGCATGCCAAGAAGAGATCAGGTCGTGCAGCAGCAGGTGGCCCTTGTACGCCATAAACTCAAGACACAAGCTTCTAGGTTTAGGTCTAGAATGCCATATTGGTCTACATCTTACTGCAGTCTGCTCAGCATGCAGCTTCTTAAATGCCTCAAGATGTAACTATTTGTTGTTTAGGGTTTCACTTTGTCCTTCTCTATCTCATCCATCAATCATACAGAAGTAAGTAATCATATATATATATATATATATATATATATATATATATATATATATATATATATTCTTCCTTGCTTTAGTTCCAGTCAAAGTGGTCAACCTGGCTGAATGCTTATCCTTTCTGGTGTTTGATTTAATCATACATCTTTCTGGGAAATGCTGTTATTGATAATATTTGCTGCATGATTTGCCATCTTTTGTGGTTGATTAGAATGTCCTCCACATTACATGTCTTTATGTGGTGGCCTTCGGACATGTAAACTACAGCTCCAATTTCTTACGGTCTTAATTATTTTTAATGATTATAATTGTAGGAATCTCATTTTTAGATATGAATATTCAAAAAATTTCAATATATTATCATATAATAAATAAGACATCCCTAATTCCAAATTGGAATTGGATATTTATTCTTTTCTACTTGTACTTATCTCAAAGTCCATTATAATTCATCGCTATAATGTCGTCTCCCATTGGCAGTTGGGATGACAAAGACTTCCAACTAAACCACGTGGGCTTCGGGTCCTTCGTCTTGTCTCCTTCCTCTCTCGGCTCGGCGATTGTTCTTGGCGACGGCCGTGTCGAACTGGAGCGAGACGGCGATGGTCGTCATGGGCATGCGGGCAAAGCCACGGAAACGTCCCAATCCATCCCCATATGCTATTGATCCGTATCGATCGCTTAGCTTGCTTTTCCAGAAAGATTTCGTTGCTACGGAATCGGGCAGCCGGATGATCCTCCCTGCCGGCGCCACCATCGTCCCGGTAACGCCGCATTTTGGTGATCTGTGTCCGTTGTTTGGTTAAGCTACAGTTCACTGGCATCCCCACGTCGCTTGCGTCTCACCTTCATCATTCCTTTGTATGGGGATAACTGCGAACTTGGTCTACATGGATGGGCTTCCTCCACAAAGAATCGAACAGAGAAAGGCTTTTCTACTAGTACATTACTTTGGCTGGCTTTTTCCTCTTTGTTCTGCAATGGAAGCTAAAGGTAAGAGAACCGTTCAGGTTCTTCCGGAGAACACTGGTACTCCGATGGTAGAGGAGTAGCAGCGATGCAGAACTACTCGATGGACTCGTGGTGGAAGACGGCGACTACAAGGTGGCGAAGACACGCTTCAGTGATTTCTTCGCCACCAACCTTCATTCCCTTCTTCAGCGATGTGGAATCAAGGACTTGGTTGTCGCCGGAAAGCCACCGATTCCCCCAAATTAACCCGCATCATATTTGCTGGCTTTTCCTGAGACAAAACGCTAATGTGCCGGGGTTCAGACACGAACCTGCGTCAGGCAATCTGTGTTCGATGATGTTGCTTTGGATTACCATCAGGTTTCTGTAAGTTCACTTTGGTGAGTTCCTTCTTGTTACTGCAGTCTAATGTTCCAACCGCTGTTCACCCAAACTCGCAGGACTCCTTTCTTTCTTTTGCTTGGTTCGGGCAACATCAGAGACAAGAAAAAGGTGGGAGTGGATGCAGCTCTAATGCTCAGTGGAGAATGTTTGATGTGTGGTTTTGCTGTCTTCTACTGTGATGATGAAGAATATTAGAAGACAAATCTGGTTGGCATAATAATAAGCCTACTGTTTGCAATAATAACAAAGCTACGCATCGGCTCACCGCAACACGGTAAAATGACCGCCCCGACCGTGTATGCCTGTGTGCGTGCACAGAGAACCTATGTCATGTGAATCGACCCGCCACACAATGCAAGGAAATAAGAAGGAAGAATTTATTGGAATAAATAAAAATTGCTTTAGGAAGTATGAAAAAGGGAATGTTTTCTCTGTTTCTTTTCCTTTTTTTCAGATTACTTTCAGATATCAAGTGCAAAAAATATAAGATTAATAATTTGTTTCCATTGAAGAAGCCATTTTTCTAAAAATATAAATGTTGTTGTTGTATATATATATGACGACATGATGTAGATACGTGACATGGCTGGTAATACTCATCTTGTGTGTGAGAGATCAGGGTGTTCTGTGTCCCGGACCACGCAGGAAAATGTTACTCAACTAATGGTAGCGCATGACCTCCAAAACCCGAAATAAAGCTTAAAGGGGAAAGAATAAATGGCATTGATTTCCATATCGGGCGTCAATTCGTCTATAAGAGGAGGCGAAGCAGAACGGAGCAGACAGAACGGGGAAGAATGGCACCGGAGGGGACGTTGGCGTGGTTCGACGAGAACGGCCAGATGCAGCAGTTGTCCCTCCATTCCCTCGCCGCCGGCAAGAAGGTGATCGTCTTCGGCGTCCCCGGCGCCTGCAGAGTCTGCAGGTGCAGGTGAGCTCTCTTTTTCCTCGTCAAATGCATTCAATATATGTTCCTACTTTCTTGATCTGTTTCTTTACCTTCGTTTTAAAAAATCTGGCGATAAATCGACCGGTGGAAACCATGTCGGAACCCTGAACCCAGATTTCATATCGAGTAAAGTCGATCACGATCGGATGTATCGATTCAGCGATTTTTTTTTCTACCTAATTGTTAGATTAATATTATCGTTACACGATCTTATATAATAGAACTAATTAGATTATGATGATAAAGATTAATCATAGAAAAGAAGTTCATAATATAATAAAATTTCTTAGAAAATTTTCTAGAGATGAATTCTCACTTATCTTAGATCCTCTGTTTTATCTTATAAATATACAAAACATCTAAAGGTTAAATAACGCATAATATAGAAGATACAGATAAAAGATTATAGTTTTTTTCTTAACTTTTATGGACTATCAATCTAAATGGTCTTATGAAATAATAGGAAGAGATTTTGGATCTGATTCTCCTTACAGATTAACAGTGATTTTGGATCTAAAGATGGTGCCTTTGCAAATTACATAGAAATCTTTTTTCAGATAATATTAAAAGATATACATCATAAAATCGATTTAATATTTTTTTATTTCAAACCTAGCATAAACGTTTTTCTGCATTACATATAGCATATAATAGTTTTTATATTTACAATTTGGTATTAGAGCCTAGGTTCTTGAAATCAAATACTTTAGATCAGTTGTTTTCTGATTTATAATGTTTGAGCAATCTATATTTTATCGATCTAAATTCCTATCTTTTCTGTTTTATCGCTTGTTTATAGGCAATGTTAGATTTTTTTGTAATGTGATCTTCAATGATCACGAAGCAACAATGGTCATCATGCAGCACCGTTGCCGACCTTGTTGCATACAACTAGTGGATCTGCTGGCGGCAACGGTTACATCGGGCAGTGTATGCGCCGCAATAACAACAACGGTTGTGGGCCACTGGCGACGACTACGAACCGCACGAGGGAAGCAACCGCATCCAAGCGGCAACCATGCATGGGCATAAGCTGATGGGATATAAAGATAAACAAACTTTTGTATATGAATAAATTCTAGCAGGCCATAATATGCAGCGGAATTAAATGGAATCATAATCAAATAGAATACCAAGATTTACATGAAAAACTAATCCAATATGAAGGGTAAAGTCCACGGGGCAAATTAGAGATAATCCACTATAAGAATAATAAATATATAAATCTTAATCTCTTACCTAAAATCCTAGCAACAATCACAAGAGAATAACTAGGGTATAAGGATCACGTCACTATGCATAATATCTAAATTCTCCCCAAGTAATCACAGTAAGAATCTATTGTAGATCTGATCTAACTTGAGCTGAGAATATTGTTTAGATAATTGAGAACAACCTCTCTGTGTTGTCCTTATTTTCTTTTCTTTCTTTCTCTTATTTTTATGTTTTTTTCTCCTAATTTTTGGAATCACGTAGCTACTATTAAAATCTACCTCGTTACTACAGTTTTTCATTCTCTTTTTCGTAATCACCACACCCCCCTAATTTGATCTAGGGTTTGACTTGAAAGGGTGGTGGGTCGTGGGTTGTTAAAACTCATTATGGGCTGAATTCATAGGCTTAAGCTCAACAACCTTCTCCTTCAGCACATAAGAGAGGTTGTCCTAAGACTCTTTAATGTGAAGTCATATCGGTCAACTGTTGGTATATCTCCTGTCTTTCTTTTTGTAAGGTTTTTGTTAATATGTCTGCTCCGTTATCATCTGTGTGAATTTTTTGAAGCTACAACTGCTTCTCTTCAAGTACATTTCGAATCCAATGGTATTTGACATTTATATGCTTTGACTTTGAATGAAAAGTTGGGTTCTTATACAAATGGATGACACTCTGGCTGTCACAATACACCACTTAATTTTTCTATTTTAGCCCCAATTTTTGTAAGAATTCTTTCATCCATAATATTTCTTTGCAAATATCTGTAGTAGCAATATATTCTACCTCTATGGTGGAGAGAACAATACACCTTTGTAGTATGGATTGCTATGACACATCTCCCCCTACAAAAGTGAGTACAAAACCTGATATAGACTTCCTTGTATCAATATCTCTTACCATATCTACATCTATATAACCCGTCAACATAGGTGGTCTACCTCCAAAGCTTAAACAAACCTTAGAGTTTCCTTTGAGATATCTAAAAATACACTTCACTACTACTCAATACTCTTTGCTTGGGTTTGCAAGAAATCTACTAGTAACACCCACTGCATATGTGATGTCCGGTCTTGTATACACCATTGCATACATTAAACTTCCAACTACTGAAGCGTAAGGAACCTTTTGCATTTTCTTCTTCTTCTTATCACTTGATGGATTGTGTTTTGAGCACAACTTGAAGTAACCTACAAAAGGAGAACCAACTAACTTTGCATTGCTCATACTAAACCTTTTAAATACCTTCTCGAAGTAGTTCTCTTGTGATAATCAAATCTTCTTATTTTTTCTATCACAGGAAATCTACATACCCAGTATTTGCTTTACTGGCCTCATGTACTTCATTGCAAAAGACTCACTTAGTTTCTTTTTCAACTTGTCAATTGTATACATATCTTTTCCAACATATCAACAACATAAAGTAAGAGAATAATAAAATTCTTACCAAGCCATTTGATGTATATACAATGATTGAAACCGTTCTTTTGTATCAATTTTCTGTCATAAATAAATCAAACTTTCTGTACCACTATCTTAGAGCTTGCTTTAGCCCATATAAGCTCTTCCTTAACTTGCAGACAAAGTTATCTTTACTTTTGACTTTAAAACCTTCCGATTACTTCATATAAATTTTCTCCTCCAAATCATCATGAAGGAAAGCTGTCTTCACATCTAACTACTCAACCTCTAAGTCTTGGCTAGCAGCAATACCAAGAGCAACACGAATAGAAGATATTTTAATAATAAGAAAAAAAATATCTTCAAAGTCAATACCTTTCTTTTGACCAAAGCCTGTCACGATCAATCTAGCTTTATGTTGAGAATGATATTCTTAAGTCTTCAACCTGAAAATGTACTTATTCTTCAAGGCCTTCATTCTATTTGATAATAGCACCAAATCATAAGTGTGGTTCTTTTAAAGAGTATTCATCTCTTCCTGTATAGCAATTAATCATTTCGTTTTCTGTTCACTTTCAACTAATTCTTGGTAATACTTCGGTTCACCTGCTTCAGTAAGCATCTCATACTAATCTATAGAGTATCTTATGGAAGGTTGATATTATCTAGAAGATCTTCTCAACTAAGGTTCTACGAGAAGCTGCTCCCAAACTTCTTCTTGCTCAACATGTCCTGCAAGTAGATCAACATCAAGCTCTACACCATCTTCCTACACATTTCCTCTATCACCCTGATATACTGGAGGAATAACTGGGTCATAATATGCTAATCCTTCTGCAGAAGTCTTAGCTAGTGTCTTCTTCTTCAAATCCTCAAAGGTTTGATCCTCAAAGAAGACTACATCTCTGCTTCTAAACATCTTCTGCTTTTCTGGATCTCAAAGTCTATAACCAAACTTATCATGTGAGTAGCTAAGAAAAATACATTATTTATTCTTACCATCCAACTTGGACCTCTTATTGTTTGGAACATGTGCAAATACACGACAACCAAACACTCTCAAATGCCTATATGAAATCTTTCTCTAACCATATATACTCTACAACATCACTATCTAGGGATGTATATGGTGATAAGTTGATCACATTAACTGCAGTCCTCAAAGCCTCACTCTAAAACTTTTTGGGTAGCTTGGCCTAAGAAAACATACATCTGATCTTTTCCATGATGGTGCAGTTCATCCTCTCTGTAATTGCATTATACTGAGGTGTATTAGGAACTGTCATCTCATATTGTATACTATGTGATCTACAATAATTATTAAATAATTCTATATACTTACCACCATTATATGATCTTTATACATTTCAATTGTCTTTCTGTCTTTCTTTCAACCCTGGCATGAAACTCTTTGAAGACATTAATAACCTGATCTTTGGTATTCATAGCATATGCCCAAGCTTTTCTGAAAAAATCATCTATAAAAGTGATAAAATAAAGTGCACAACTGTTGCAAAAAATATTAACAGATCTACCAGGAGTTTTTGTTCTCAAACGACCATATACATCTATATAAACATGGTCTAAGGCATGTATTTTTCAAGATAAAGTAGGACTAGCAAATGAAACTCCGTGTTGTTTACCAACCAAACAATCAATAAAATGGTTCAAATATATACTTTTGAGGTCTAGTAGTATCTCTCTCTTGAAAAGAGCTTGTAGTCCCTTCTCGCTCATGTATTCCCAATCGCCTATGCCATAACTCCATATTGAAGTCTTTCTCAGTAGTATTTAACTGCTCACCACAAGCTTTGGCCCACAACTTGTACAAAGTGTGATATTTCTTTCCACTAGCCATAATAAGAGAACCCTTACTGAGCTTTCATTACCCTTTATGAAATTTGCTATTATAGTCTTAATCATATAGTCTTCTAACTGAAATTAAATTTAGCCTCAAGTCAATCACATACCTCATATCCTTAAGCGCCAACTTGCAACTAAGTTTGGTCTTTATATGGATATCACCTATGCCAATGATGTCTATCGTGTCATAGTTACCTATCTTGATAATATTAAAATTTCCAAACATGTATGTAGCCAAAAACTTCCTCCGTGGTGTAACATGATAAGAAGCACATGTGTCAATCACCAACTCAAGATCCTAACACATATAAAAAAAAATATCATCAGTAGGAGACAAAATCAAATAATCACCACCCTGCACTATAGCTGTAGTATTATCTTTTGACTTTGTAGACTCCACTTCTTTTCCCTTTTTCTTGCTCTTCTTAGGTTGCTTACATTGATTCTTGTAATGTCCTTTCTCACCACTATAGTTATAGTAAATAATATCTTTTTTTGATCTTGACTTGCTTCTACCCATGCATGAACTGTTTCTATCCTTAGACTTTGACCTTCCTCTGTTCTCTGAGATAAGTGCTTGTGAATCATTCTAAGATATTATTGAATTCTTTCTTCTCAACTCCTCATTCAACAAACTGTTTGTTACTTGACTCATAGTGACAACACCATCTAGCGCAGAATTACTTAGGGAAACTACTAGTGTCTCCCAACTTTCTAGTAAAGAACTGAGAAGTAACAATGTTTACAACTCATTATCAAGAGACATTTTCATAGAGGATAACTGGTTAGTGATACTCTACATTTCATTCAAATGCTCAGCAATAGAAGCACCCTCTTTATATTTCAGATTCATAAGTTTTCTAATCAAGAAAGCTTTGTTGCCAGTTATTTTTCTTTCATAGAGACATTCTAACTTTTTTCAAAAAGAATATGCAGAACTTTCAATAGAAATATGGTGAAAGATACTGTCATCGTGCTACTATCGAATAAACCCAACTATTTTTTGATCTAACCTCTTCCACTTATCATTTATCATAATTGCTGGCTTTGTAGTATCCCCCTGCAAAGGTCTATACAAATCTTTGCAATACAAAAGATTATTCATTCTAAGTTTCCATATCGTCCAATTGTTTTCATTCAAGCTAATCATACGAGAAACACTACTGATCTCCATGTTCAAACACAAAAATTAAATCACCAAAACTTTGCTTTGATGTGGATATAAAGAGAAACAAACTTTTGTATATGAATAAATATTAGCAGACCATAACACGCAGTAGAATTAAATAGAATCATAATAAAAAAGAACACCAAGATTTACGTGAAAAACCCCTCTAATGTGAAGAGTAAAAATCATGGGGCAAACTAGAGATAATCCACTATAAGAATAATGAATATACAAATCTCAATCTCTTGCCCAAAACCCTAGCAACAATCATAAGAGAATAACTAAGATACAAGGATCACATCACTGTGCATAATATCTAAATTCACCTCAAGTAATCACAGCAAGAATTTACTATAGATCTGATCTAACTTGAGATGAGAATAATGTCTGGATGATTAAGAATAGCCTCTTTGTGTTGTCCTTATTTTATTTTCTTTCTTTTTCTAATTTTTCTGCCCTTTTCTCTTAATTTTTGGAATCACATAGTTGCTGCCAAAATCTACCTCGTTTCTGTAGTTTTTTACCCTCTTTTTCGTAGCCACCACACCCCCCTAATTTGATCTAGGGTTTGACTTGAAAGGGGGGGTGGGTTGTGGGCTTTTAAAGCCTACTATGGGCTGAATTCATGGGCTTTTAGCCCAACACAAGCTGTACCCAGGTGATAGCCATACGTGGGCAAGCCGCGCCTAAGTGGTGATCGCGCGCGGGCACAAGCCGTGCCCAGGCAATGACCACGCTCAAACGATGGTCGCGCGCTAGGTTGGTAGTGTAGAGGGGCAGTTGTGCATAAGCGAGGGCTGCACCGACCTTAGTCGTATAGCCAACAACCGCACACAAGCAACAACCGTGTAGGCGATGACGCAAGCAGATTAGGGTTTTTGATAAAATTATAATTTTATCTTAGGATTTTCTTTCAGTCAAATTATAATTTTGCTCTTGTGCATTTTATTAATGTCTTTTAGTATTTTGATAGTTTTTCCCTTTAGAAATATCATAAGTTCACCTTATATCCTTTCAATAAAATTATAGATTTTCCCTTATGAAATTAAAAATTTTTAATTTATATCCTTAATTATAAAATTAATAAATATAATAATTATGATTGAATTTGATCATGATTATATTTTGATTATTTGATTGAATTTAATTTTAGATTAAAAATATAAATTATGATTTTCTTTTATAGTTTTCTCATATGACTTATTGATTACATTTTACATATGGTAAATAAAATCCAATAATTGTTCTTGGATATTTCTTTGAAATTGTGAAATAACATCTATCTTTCAATCTTTCATAAGCATATTATCATGAGTATCATATGAGTTTTTTTTCTTTTATTGATTAATATTCAATAATTATTATGGTTGTTATTCTATTATTGAATTGTTTAACATAAATTAAATTAAAAAATTTGATGAATATTATTTGTAGCTCATCTTCCTAAGTTTTATTTGACTTGTAGCTGCTAAAGTTGCCTGAGATGATAAACTTTTGGGATATGAATTATAATAAAAGTCTTATCATTTATAGGATATTTTAAACTGTATTTCATATTATTGTATTAGTATTGTAGCCACTAAAGTAACTTAGACCAATAACTTATAAAATTACATTAAGAAATTAGTCCTAAATGATAAGGAAATAATATTCACAGTGACATATATAATTATGAGATTTAGATAATCCCAAAAGAGAATCTACTTTAAATAATTACGTGATGGAGTAGGATGATATTATTTTGGATATCTTTACAGTTTATGGTTGCATACCTGAAGGTGGCAACTCTATTCCACAAGGATGATATCAGTTCTCTATAAATGATCTTGAGTGAACACTAGACATATCAATATTTCACCCAAAGGTGAAGTATGGATGATATCAACAGTTCATCTAATTTATTTTATATTTTGCAGTGGTTCTTCCATCCATATATTCTTATGCTTCTAGTATTCCTGTACTCTTTAGATTAAATTATTCAGAATAGTTAGAGCATGTGTAATTCACATAGGCGTATTAGATCTTGACTTAGCTTGCTGAAAAGCCCGTAAACTTGATTGATGAAAGTATTGTGGAATAAGTTAATGAAATGAAAGCTTGGGAAAGATCTGATAAACTTAGTTTAATGTTCATAAGAATGATGATTGTAAATAATATAAAGACTTAATTATCGATTTGAACTAGCGCACAGGAATATTTAAAGGTTATTAAAGATATTTAAATATGTTGACAAGTCATTGGCTAGCACATTAATGAAAGAATTAACTATGACTCAATATGATGGCACTCAAGGAATTCAAGATCATATCCTCAATATGGATGATAAAACTATAAAACTTGAAGCATTATGCATAAATGTTGATGAGTCTTTCTTCATGTAGTTCATTCTTAATTCTCTACCTTCTTAGTTTGACCCATTCAAGATTCATTATAATATAAATAAGAATAAGTAAGACTTGAACGAGTTAATTAGTATATGTATTCAAGAAAAATTGAGATTAAGGTAAGAAGCTTATATAATTTTATGACTACTACTCAAGGAGCTGGTAATAAAAAAAGAAAATTAAAACCATGTCAGAACCTCTTTCTTGAACCCAGATTTCATATCAAATAAAGTTGATCACGATTGGACGTATCCGAACTCTGATTCAGCGAGTTTTTTTTAGTCTACATAATCACCAATCCTGATTAGATTCGTGTGATTTCTTACTTAGGATTCCTTAGGAGATGTCTTTGATGGGAGGAACTCTCATAATAACTTATCATAGACCCTCTGCTCTCACTTATAAATAGACATGACCTCTAGGGACTAAATAACGTATAATATAGAGGACACAATTGAGAAATTATAATTTCTCTCTCAATCTCCATTAATCATTAATCTAAGTGGTCCTATGAAAGGATAGGAAGAGAGGGGAATGAGAGTCTAGTTCTCTTTGCAGATTAGTTCTCCTTTTTCATATAACATCTAAAGATACGTATTGTAAAACTGATCTAATGTTATTTGGTTTCAATCATTGCATAAAAGTGTTTTCTCGTTATATATACATTATAACAGTTTTTATGCTTACAACTATTTGATAGCTGGTCCAAGGATGAAATCCCATCCTCACCACATTGCATTTGCGAGAAAGAATACCATTTTCTGTGTTAAGCAATCAAGTTATCGAAGAAGGCTGATAAGCATATTGTATAACAAGATTAAGCATTCTTCACATCACAGACATAATAAATACATTGTGTAATTGAGTTGGAAGACCGATACATTATTGTTCTGCTTCACTAAAACCATTATACTCTTTCTTAAACTTGTTGCTATGCAAATTTCATGCAGTTAACGATCCCTTGGTGATGAAGGCATGGGCGAAGACGTTTACCGAGAACAAGCATCCGAGGTTCCTAGCTTGATGGCTCTGGCACCGACACTCGGGCTCTTGCTTGGAACTGGATCTCTCGGATAAAGGACTGGGAACTCGATCGAGGAGGTTTCCTCTCCTCGCTGACGACCTTGTGGTGAAGGTTGCAAACATTGAAGAAGGTGGAGAATTTACCATATCTGGTGCTGCTGATGAGATCCTCATGGCTCTCTGGTAGCATTTGGGTTCACCACAATTTGCTGTTATTTCTAGCATAAGTATCAGCCTAGCATCGTTACAGGGTGATACAATATGGTTGTGATACCTTCTTGATGATGTTGGAATCCCCTTTGTTGCGGCTACTGTCTAAATAACGCTATTTCTTCTGAGCTTTTTCTACTGTTTACCATGCTTTGATGTTTATGTTGGATAAAAATGTCCTTCAGTGTTCAGAGGCGTACTGAAGATATAGATTGGCTACTTGGAATTTGGTAGAATAATGATTCTCAATTTTCTCTTTCTTTTTAGCTTTGTGTAATATATACAAATTACTGCAGAAGTATAAATAATTAAAAATATAAATGATTTCTAACCTTGACTTGTATATGTTAAAATTAAGAGCATAAATTACTTTTTCTAAATTAGAAAAAAAAAATCCATCAAAATTTAGTACTTAAAATTGACGAATATTATATTTGGGATTCCTTAGCCCCTACTTAAATCAATCGAAGAGATCTACTCTCTCTAATAAGATAGCGATCCTGATCGTCTATTGCATAAGGAGGCGCCACTTACCAACTATAAAAGCTCCCTCTCTCTCTATTCACCTTCACTTCTCTTCGCGATGGGCAGCCATTCGAGGAGCGATGTGCGAAGGATGATCGTCGAGATCTGATTCGATGTGGAGGAGCGAAATATGAAGTTTAGAGCTCCGAGCTCAAGAATGCCCCTCCTGGGTTGTCGACGCGAGCCAGATCCACCTCGTTCCATAGCCCCCAAAACCATTCACAATATTGGGGATGGAGGATCAAGGAAACGATAAAGATATAATATTACGATATAATTAAAAAAAATTATTTCGATCAAGAAAACCATTATAGTATTTAAATAAGAGGTATGACAAGAACACTTACAAGATACTCCTAAGTGTATACACTATATCTTGCTTCATGAATTGTTGTTCTATTTATAGGACCTAGAGATAACTACCTCACTCCATCATGTCACTCATGATTGAGTTAGGTGTAGAAACTACCCTATAACGTTTTGATCATGGGTCATTTATTAAAACATGCATATAACTATCTAGAATATGGTAACTTTCTAAATAACTACTATGAATCAATTCTCAACACTCCTCCTTGATTTATAGTTACATACACCAATTTGTGATATGAAATAAATATGCTTTTGAACTGGAAGCGACTTGGTGAAGATATCTGTAACTTGTTCATATGTTCCACAGTATTTCATTGCTATGACTCTATTTGCTACAAGATTCCGGATGAAATGATAGCGTATCTCTATATGCTTCGTTGTTCTATGAAATGTTGGATTCTTCGTCATTGCAATTGTGGCTTTATTGTCACAAAATATTTTCGTTGCTTCTTTTTGTTCTTGATGAAGATCTTCTAGAAGTCTTCTAAGCCATATTACTTAACAAGCTATTGATGTTGCAGCTACATATTCTACTTCAGATGTCGATAACACAGTTGTTGCTATTGATGTTGTAACCCAAGAAAATAATGTAGTAGACCTAGATTTGACATTTCAAACTTATTAATCATGTATTTTTTTAATTCTGTCATAAAAGAGTTAGATGAACCAATATATATAATATCATCAACATAAAGGCAAATCATTAAAATATTATATTCATCTTCCTTCTTTAGATAAAGAGTAAGTTCATTATAGCTCCTCTTAAATCTATTTTGATGAAAATAATAATCAATTTTACTATATCATGCCCTTGGAGCTTGTTTAAGCTCATAAAGAGCTTTCTTTATCTTATACACCTTTTATTCATGTCCTTTAACCAAAAAACCTTAAGGTTGAGTAAGAAAAATCTCTTCGTGTAAATCTCCATTTAAAAAATATAGATTTCACATCAAATTGATAAACAGCCCAACTCAATTGAGCAACTAAAGCCAAGAAAGTTCTCACAGTTTCGAGAAAATGTATCATCAAAATCAATACCTTATTGCTATAAATATCCTTTTGTTACAAACAGAGCCTTATGCTTTTGGATACTTCCATCTGTATTAAACTTTATTTTGAGCACCTATTTTAATCTAATAGCTTTCTTTTCTTTCAGTAGATCCTTTAGCTCCCAAGTTTCATTCTTCTCAATTAACTTGATTTCCTCATTTGATTGATTTTTGTCACTCCTCTTTTTCAATTGCTTCCTCAAAAGTTATAGGATCTAAAATAAACAAAACAAATGTTGAGTCATAAATTTCTATTAGTGATCTGAAATTTCTTGGAGGGGTTTCATATGAGGAATCAGAATTTGAACTACTATTGGGTGAGGTTAACAATGAACTTGTTAGAGTAGGATCTGTCATTTGATTATGTGGAGTGTCCAGTTCTACTAGAATATGAATTTGTGTTCCACCTTTATTGATCTCCCAATTCCAACTTGCCATTCCATCAAACATAATATTTTTGTTAATATTAACTTTGCTACTAACATGATTATATAATTGATAGGCTTTGGATTGTAAGGAATAACTAATTAAGATGTATTTTTCATCAAACTTGTGATGGTTTTGTAAATTCACCAAAGCATAAACAATACAATAAAAAATTCTTAGATGACTGAAACTTGGGTTTTATACCAATACCAAATCTTAAATAGAGTTTGATTCATAATATCATTTGTTGGTGAAATATTCAACAAATAAATTACTGTTCCAACTACTTCTGCCCAAAACTAATTTGGAATGTGTTTTTCTTTAAGCAAACTTCTTGTCATTTCAATAATAGTTCGATTCTTATGTTTAGCTACACCATTTTGCTACAGTATATATAGTGCTATCAATTCTCTACGAATATTATTTTCTTTACAAAAAAAATTAAACTCATTAGATAAAAATTCACCATCTCTATTTGTCTGAAGTGTCTTTATGTATCTACCTTTTTGCCTTTCTACAAGTGCCTTAAATTTTTACAAATTATCAAATATTTCATATTTCGGTTCTAGAAAATATACACAACTCATGACTCTAATCATCAGTAAATAATAGGAAATATTGACTTCCACCAAATGATTTTATATTCATACATCCATGTAAGTCAACATGAATTAATTCAAGACAATTAGATGCTTTTCCAATAGAAAATATTTTTTTATTTTGTTTGTCATAAATGCATCATTCACATATATTAAACGTATTAATTTTAGGCAATCTGAAAACCATTTCTTTTTTATTTAACAATCTTAAACCCTTAATATTAAGGTGTTCATATCTTAAATGTCATAAATTAAACTCATTCTTTTGAGTTTAGATAAGAGCATGCTTTTCAATATTTGAAATATAAGTGGAAACATCTTATTTTGTGTCATACAAACATTTACCGTAATCAAACCAGATTTTTTATCTTTAATAGTGCATGAACCATCATCAAATATAACTGAATATCCATCATCTATCAATTGGCCAATACTCAACAAGTTATGCGATAAACTAGGAACATAGAAAATATTATCAAGGTATTTTACTTTCCCTTGATTTGTCTTCACCTCAATTGTTCCTTTCCCTTCTAGTTGGATTTGCTTGTTATCTCCAAGTCTAACTTTCAACTTATGAGTTTTATCAATATTTCTAAATATTGATTTTATGGCTCACATATGATTAGAACTTCCACTATCTAGAAACCAAATATCATTTGAGATATTATTAACTTATGAATGAGTCATAAATAACTTATTATTTTTTTTATTTTCCTCCGTATAGCTTACTTACTTTTCTCTTTTCTAGTAATCTACCTTCGTGTGATCAAACTTTTTACAATAGTGACATTGAATTCCACTCTTATAATTTTTTTTTATCATAATTTGATTGTTTTTGTTCATCAAGTCAATCAAAGTGTCCTCTTCCTCCTCCATTTCCTCTACCACGAAATCCTCCTCTGTCACATCCTCTTCCTGTTGATTTTTTATCTTCTTTTAAAATAAAAGACTCTCCTTAACTTCGAAATATAGATAAATCTTTCGACTCCTCAATTACGGGAACAACATGATCAAATTTCAGAGTTAAACTTTTCAAAACTTTTACAATAATTATATGATCAGGAAGGTGTTCACCATAAGATTTCATTTGACTAATAATTTCAGTCACTCGAGAAAGAAAATATTGCACCGATTCATTGCTTTTCATAAACAAAATTTCAAACTCACGACGAAGGGTTTGAAGTTTTACCGTAATCACCCTTGTTGAGTATTGAAATTCATTTTGAAGTATCAACTAAACTTGCTTTGAGGTTGTCATTGCTACAATTCTTGATAAGATTGTTTCGTTTACAACTTGTTGAATGAAGAACAATGTCTTTGAGTCATTCTTTCTATTCTCCCTCAGCCTGATTTCTTCATCTGGTATTCATTCTCTATTAAGTCCCAAAGATCTTGAGACTTGAATAGATACTCCAAAATTCATAACATTTGATGGGAATAAGGGGTTGTGACATGGAATTATCATTAAATGCCATAATGTCTAGTTCAGATTGAAACTTAACTCTGATACCACAAATGTTGGGGATGAAAAAGCAAGAAAACGATAAAGATATAATATTATAATATAATTAAAAAAACCGTTGTAGTATTTAAATAAGAGATAAGACAAGAACACTTATAAGATATTCTTACTTCATGAACTATGATCTTATTTATAAAACATAGAAGTAATTATCTCATTCCATCATGATTGAGTTAGGTACCATAACTTCTAGATGATGAGTCATTTTTTTTTTAACATGCTTATAACTATCTAGAATATAATAACTTTCATGCATAACTATTATAAATCAATTCTCAATCATTATCCGCCTCCCCCTCACGTTTTCTTCTGTGGCTCGTGGGTTTTTTTATCGTGGTGCGATCACCTTTCTTTGAACGAATTTGCTTGTGGAGATGTAGGGTTTCGGCGATCGTCGTGCATAGTCCGGGTTCAAGAGAGCTGAGAGGTGTCTTGTTCTGTTTCTTGAAAGTTGTTGGCCATGGTGCGGTGTCCGCCTTTCGCCGACCATTGGGGTTGGCGATGGACTTGTTGCACCTCAAGAATCAAGGGGGTTTGACTCTGAACAATAAGGGTTCCGATGATTGTTGGGCTGACCTGCTTCCGGGTCGTAGATGTTGGAGTCGAGATTCAGGAAAGCTGAGAGGTCTAGGGTATTGCATTTACATGGCCCGGGAAAAGAAACAGAGGCGAAGGGAAAACCTAGAATAGGCATGATAGAAGGGCGGTGCCATGGAGGAGGAGCAATGGAGCAAAAAGAAGGCATGTACTGGTCTGAATGTAGCAAATCTTGTGATGGGTAATCAGTGATGATCACTGGTAACTAAAGTAGCAAATGTTTGAAGAAATTGTGATAAACTGGGGGTTCGGTGATCTTTGTGTTTACATGCTTCGAAGTTGTAGATGTCAATCAAAGGTGAGGTTAGTGGAAAGCCGAAAGGTTTAGGGTTTCCATTTGCTTGGAAATGAGTGGAAGGAGAGTGATCTCGAAATGACAGATCATTTCACTGAAGTGAGCAATAAGCAAAGAGAAGAGAATACAAGTGTGATTCTAAATGAAACAAGTTCTTCGGAGGGTTGTCAATTGACAGGTACATTATTATTAGATTGGTTAGATGGAGAAAAGGTTCGAGAAATTAAGTCCCCTGTAATGAGTTGGAGAAGCTCGAGAAACAGAACTTGTAATGTGAATTAGGCTTAGTAAAAGAGTGGTCCAAGGAGCAGAAGCTAAAAAAGAAAAATCATCGAAAAAGGATTCATCTCATAAGAAGGAATCGGTGTTCATGCTGCATACCTGTGACTTTATTACGAGACTTAGCATTTCTGACACAGTAACTTAGAGAATATACAAGTGAAATACGTATGGACGGTGTCTTGTAGCTATGCTTGGCAGTATCTTGTTATATGAGGTAATTAGACTCATAGATAGATATTGCTCCTTTAGTATAATTTATATGCATCATCAATGTATCGTTGCTATCAAGAATCTCATATTTTGATTGTATTACTTACCGGTGTCAACACGTATTTTGCACCTGAATAAGAGAACATAGACTACATTGATTAGTCATGCTCTTCGCTATGGATTTCAGATTCGAGTTTCAAAAAATAAAATAAAATAATAGAATATGAAATAAATTTGCCATTATAAGATGTGTCTGATGATGAAATAAACAGGGACAGTAACTTCAGGATGAAAAATTGATATTCTTTGGGTAAGTCAAGATTGGTAACTCACCGAGGACTATGAGCGGGGCCGCCTCGGGATGATGCGTTCGCTCTCCTCGTTTGGTCTCACCCCACCCCCTTTCTCTCGCCGCTATAGCTGAACGACATAATATGACTCGTATCAGAAGTCCGATTCAAGAGGAGATTTGGTCTTCACTGACGCGACCCAACTGACATTCACATCATTTTAGTTTTTCTTTTATTCTGATTACATTTTGCCTCGTTAACGCTCCACATATCTCTGGTTGCGAACAATAGCAAGACAGGCAATTCGTGTCGGAGACCAATCACGCCGGGGGGGAAGGAGCGAAGGAGCAGATACATGATTGGATGGCAAGTGTCGGGCGATTCTTTTGATTTCCTAACGAACTTGTCATAGCTGTAGAAACATCAAAATTTTCTTAGCAATACACGGGTGCACATTCATCCTTGCAAACCCCTTTGACCCGGCTACGACGGAGAATACCGGTGCAGGTCAACATGACATCAAGAAACTGGTGAAGTAGCATGAAAATTTTCCAGATTCGATAAACAAAATATTTAAACAGTATTATTAAACTAAAACAAGTCAACAATATCTTATTTGCTGCACTTCGGCTAACTGCAACATTTGGATGCGAAAGGAATGGTTGGTACGCAAAGAGGATCACATACGAGACCTCCACTGTTGTGACCCCGACACATTTACCATGCTCTGCAGACAAAAAGGACAAAAAAATGATATTCCAGAATTAAGTGAGAGCTGGAATAAGAACAAGATGAATGCCTCCCGATAAATCACATAATATCCGAATTCAGATGACCATCAAAAAATGATGACTTGCGTTTTCAATTCTTCTTGGCATTTTGCAAATGGAGTGAGCATACTTATATATATAAAAAATTATTAAGAGAATTATTCTTCAGGATTCAGCACAAAAATATGTAACCCATGCAAATATGTATTTAAGATGGTTTAGTTTCTTACCAATGGAAGTCCTTTGGTGGCTCTTTCTTCCAGGTATGCTGAGGGTTTGAAGAAGTTACCATATGAATTAGCCCATTTGTTGAGCTTCGCATATATGTAACCAGACCCAATAGTGTCAGCCCAAAATATAATTCCACCCCTTCAAATAAAAACCAAATAATCAGGATGTTAATTCACGGTATAAACTTTAAGTCACCGTGTGCAAATCAGATTAGAAGAACCATCAAAATAAACCAATATTATCATGTTAATAGAAGCATATAATGTTAATCCTACATAATAAAAGCCTACGTACAAGAGTAATTTCATGTTTTTCGGTTCCACTTTTCTTATTTACAAGTACAACACCGATTTAAGAATGCAGTACATGATGGCATATTGATTTATATTGAGTTAGGAAAAGTTTGCAAAAGCTCAAGTATTACAAAATATGCATCTACAATATAGGCATGGATCATTGTGTGCAAATCAGTGCAAATACATATATAAGCATGGCCGGAGCATGTAACTGCATTTAAACGTACTCACCTGTATCTGGGAAAACCCATACCAAGAACGGATGAAATATCAAGGTCTGAAGCTCGAATTACAACACCTTCATCCATGACCCTGCAAGCCTCGTTCACCACTGGAAAGAATATCATCTCCAGAACTTCTTGATCATTGATAGTAATAGGCTACAAAGAGAACAATCAAAATTAATTCTTATGTATCCACCTAAATATTCAAGTTGAGCATAGCCACCAAGACGTACCAGTATACCACCTACATGGATGACATACACAACCACATAAATACCCATACATCAATCTACCATGTGTAAGAAAAAGTGGATTTGCAATCCGTATCACAAATCTGTTTTGGTTTCTTTGTAAACTGCCCTTGTTACCATCAAGGCCACTTCAGTATCCATCTTGACTAATTCTTCAATCCAATTCGATATCATATTTGGATTGCATACCCTGCTATCTACCTCGATTCTTAGCTTCTTCAGAATACACGTTATATTCTCATGCATACAAGAGTTCAATTCACGTCAATTTGGAATATAAGAACTTATACAGAATTCTAGTATAACAAGTCGAGGCCTCAAACCTGTTACACTCTACATGGTATATAAACATGAATGCTCTGAATTGCAGATCCATTTGATTTGAATATGTGTATATATATATATATATATATATATATATATATATATATATATATATATATATATATATATATATATGACAAATTCTTGGGAAAATCTCATATAAAAGATAGATGAGGGCTTATTTTAGTGTGTACCTTTCCACCAGGCATAACATTGGCAAGCCTTCTAGATTCCTCTATGATGGCTTGGATGCTAGGATCAGGCTTTGGCTTCTGTCCCTTTTCATATATGTAGTATCCCTTTCCATTATTCTTGCCTGTCAGCAAAAAGCTCAATGAAATGCCAAAGCGATGACATTATCAAATGAAATAATGTGAATGAGACTGATTGATACCATTTCTGCCACTTTTTACCATCAACTCAACCAGTTGTGACTGAAATGTTCGACCCCGGAAGGCAGAATCATATATATCCTTCACTGCCAAAGCCACCCCATATCCGGCCACATCTTGAAGTCTGCTCAAATGGCATCACAACAACTCAAATTAGTGGAAAGTTGTAAACTTAAAAAAACACCACTTAATGTTCTTTTATAAGAACTGGATATCCTACTGGAATTCTTGTAATAACTGTGAAATTCTTGAAATCCTAAACATCCCAAACCACAGTAGAGAAGTTAGTATGGTCTATCAAGATGTTAAATACACTGCTACCTGATGTAGCCCTTTGCAAATATTAGTTTCAACTTTGTGCATGATGAGTTCAGTGAATACAGGTGAGTCCTATGTTAGTTCAACTTGATTTTATGTCTAGGATGCTCTTAGATGGGGTATTTCTACAGTTAATGACTGATAGGTCTTATTCTATCGATTCGAGATTATTATTTAAAAATTACTTTAGGTAGATTAGAATTTAGTTTAGCTGATCATTATTCATTAGGAGCTTAGAATATTTTAATCGATTTAAAAATAATTGTGTTGTGATTTGAGATTAATAGAGTTTAAAGTGCTGTTAAAAGAGTCCTGTTATAGTTGATGATATTGACCTTTGTTCAGATTTGAAGTCAGGTGATACAATTTTAAGAAGAAATACAACACTCTCTAGAGCCAGGAATGATCAGATGCTTTGGGAGAACAAGTCACATAAATTAAAAAGAATGCGACAGATAGAAGAGGATAAATAAATTTTGTAACTGAGACAGAGCATATCAAAATTTCAAATGCAATAGGAAGTAAATTTTGGATTGAAGTCTTGCATGAACAAATCAAACTCAAGAAGCACAATTCTAAGAATGATGATGTAGTAAAGAGGAGGAAAGCATATTGAAGAAAGCACTCGTGACAAATTCATGTGATCTGAAATGGATTGTAAGGCTCAACACATAGGAGAAAGGAATAGATACTGATAAATCACATGCTCTGCTTGCATACTGGCTTTATACATGGGGAGTCATTGTATATAAAAGAAACCATAAAGTATAAGCATCCATAAGAAAACATAATTTGCCTGAACAAGGGAATCATTCTCTTCCAAGTATCCTCCTAGGATCAAAACTTTGGAATAGTAGGC
The DNA here is from genome assembly GCF_036884655.1 of Musa acuminata AAA Group. NCBI lineage: Eukaryota > Viridiplantae > Streptophyta > Magnoliopsida > Zingiberales > Musaceae > Musa > Musa acuminata. The sequence goes on along the minus strand of NC_088355.1, from coordinate 10,871,276 downwards.
ATGAAAAGAAGATCAAAGGCCAGTCCAACCAAAGATAAAGGAAGCAAAGATAGTAAGATACATCTCCATTGTGATCAGACAAGACATGAATGTGCTAAACATGATTGTAAATTTTTGTTTACTTTTAGGAAGCCTTATAAAGTTTTGAGTCTAATGCTCTGTATATGGAAGCTTCTTTAGAGTCTGTGTATCGATTATCTTATAAATTGTTAATGAAAAGAATGGTGCTATATCTTTTCTCCATTTTGTTATCTCCTTAAGCCAATTTTCTAACACTCAAACTCACTATCAAACTCATGACAACCAAGTAAGATGAGAGGTTACAAAGTTCGATAGGTAAGTACACAATCCAAACCAAGCTGACAAGAAACCCTCAGTTCTATAGGTACAAATTCTTGAAAAGCAGGCAAGTGGTGACTATAAGAAAATAACATGTCTGAAGTCTACAATGTAAATAGAGATGCAATTAGTAGGCAACACTTTTATACTTATTTCTGCTAACCTATCACTTTCTACAGTTGCTATATGTTGTGTTGGAACAGTCAAAACTGTACGCTGCAGTAGATATTGTAACTGCCAATGAAGATAAGATAATTTCATATATAAACTCATACACAGCAATTATAAAAACATGGATACAAATATATGTGTGTATGTGGAGCTAGATGTGCATATATATATATATATATATATATATATATATATATATATATATATATATATATATATATATACTTGTGATTGAATTCCTATGACAGTTACAAAAGGAGAAGACCTTACCGCTAGCACAATCTGGATAATAAATAAAGAAACCAACCTCACAAAAGAACCAAGTATGGATCCCTTACTATCACTATTTATGAATTATGGTAATTCATTGAATTTCAAGTTTAAAAAATAGTTTATAGCAGTATGGAGAAATAAGCTTACTGAAAAGGGCCCATTGGCATGCCAAAACTGCTGACAACCCTATCAATTCTGAACACATCCACACCTAGATGGACTAACAATTGTGCCCCTTGGGTATAAGGGAAGAATGTTCGGTTAACTGCAAAGCCAGTGCAGTTGCCCACCACAACAGGAACCTTTCTTATAGCCTTCCCAATGGTCATGAGATCAAGGATTACTTGTGGAGATGTCTTGTCTGTCCGGACAATTTCTAGCAGAGGCATCACATGAGCAGGACTGCACAATATATAACATGATAAGAAAACAATATAAAATTTTCAATCCTGTGAAATGTAGCAAGATATAGTAAATATTAGAAGGCTATCCAAGTAAATATTAAATGGAGAAGACAAACCATGATCATGAATATGAATCTTATGCAGATTGGCAATGCTAAGAAACACAGACACTATATATATATATATATATATATATATATATATATATATATATATATTTATTTATTTATTTATTTATTTATAGTGTGTGTGTGTGTGTGTGTGTGTGCACGCGTATGTGTATACACATATTTGCAAAGAATTTTATGTTATTTGTCATTTATTCACATACAATATATCTTAACAGTAGTTTTTGACTCCAAATGGTGGCATGTATGCTTTCACCGACAATAAATTTCCTTTACATACGATTTAAACTTATCATGAAAAAAAAATCTTACAAAAAAATTTTCACCCTTTTTCTTGCAACCAAACAGACCTTAATGCCAAACTAAATAATATTCTCAAGGCTTTCAACCAAAATAACACATTAATGCATAAAAACATCATTCCCTTATGTTTGCTAATTTAGTTGAAATTTCATTGAACATTACATTGACTGTATTAAATGGACGTTCATGTATCACGTCTAACAAGAGTAGTTAGTGTCTCCTAATACTTGCCTATCTTGATGTTCTTGAATCTTGATTGCATATAAAAAGATATCATGGTAGACTAAGCATTACATACCAGTTCAACCAGGTAAATGTGCAACAGTAACACAATTTATCAATGATATACAAAAAACATATACTATTAAAGGTCTGTAAAGCCAGTATCAGTAATCCATCCAACAAGTACATTGGTCCTGCCAAGTTCAGATGCTGGTACTGGTCCAAATATTTAAACCTTGCTTGGGTGCATCTGGCAACAAAAGCTGTTGGAGTTGATATTGGAACCTACTACTTCCCCACAGTTCCAACAATAGCATAAACATAAATAAACTACAAATGCCTTAGTAAAATTACCCTTCAACGCATAACAAAAAAGGTAAAATAAATTTACAAATTATTATTTCTCAAAAATGTTCAGAATTGTTCCTCTTATGTTTTTCATTGATAATTTTCGCATATTTGTTTTGAATAACAATGCCCTTAACCATCCTCTCTATTATGTACATATTAATGAGCCCCAGTGATAATTTTCCTCATATTAATGCAGGAATATTTGTCACAGACCTGAAAAAATGAGCCCCAATGATTCGGTCTTGCGAACGAGTCTTCTCACCAACAATATTAAGATCAATAGTGGATGTGTTGCTTGCCAAAATGCAATGTGGAGGACAAGCTTTTTCAAGATCAGCAAATATTGACTGTTTCAGTGAAACCTTTTCAATAACAGCCTAGAAAAACAAGAAAAATTGTTATAGCAATCCTAAAAAAGAAACTCATATAAGAAAATAAAATAATCAAAGTTTCTGAAGATGTAATTTTTTTAACTGCACTAACAAAAGAATAAAAACACTGGTTGGTTAGAAAATTCTAGCTTGAATGTATCAACATCTAAAGAAACAGACTTAAGTGATCCCTAACATTAGCTGAACTAGGCCAAGATATCTGCAAAGCATCATTTTTCAAACTAACTGATCTAGGCCCAAACTGACTGATCCTATATCAGAATTACAAGACTGCAACAGCACCGAAAAACTTCGGACTGCTATGAAAGGCATGACCAAGTCTATGCATGATGTACTTGGATCCAAGGATTGAAATTTCGTACCGTACCGGAGTTTCGAGCTTCGCTCGGTATGGTTCGGTACTGTATACCGAGTGGTATGCTAAGGCGTACCAAGCGATACACCTAATTTATGTGTAAAATCCTCAAAAAATACCTAAAAAAAAAAAGTTAGGATAGGTTTTTTAAGTTAAAAATAAATATATTAATAGTATAAGTTTAGTAAAATCAATGTAAATTAGGTAAGAATAGTATCACATATCTTTTTCGAACTTTAAGGAACAACCTTGTGCAAGGTTCGTATTTCGGTCCGTTACGGATTGTCCTTCCGTAAATATTAAAATATTTATAGAAAAATCATTTGAATTGTTAGATTATTTTGTTACAATATAAATTTTAAAATTCAAATGAATTAAATAATCATATATGTAGATATACCTAATTCTACCACCAAAACCAACGACAAGTCTCCACGGGTGGTGGATCGGGGTCCTCGATCCTATAAATCTACAAATCAATATGATATATTTGTTGGACTCAATCATGAAATTGATCTCACGACATAGAGTATTGATACACCGTATACATTAGTGCGTCAATATGGTGATGATCGTAGGTTGATCGTCATGAATCATATTTGTCCGAGGCAGCTCCTGAGGCATAAATTGGTGAATGTTTGAGCTTCTTTTTTTGTTACTGATATGCTGCTTTGTATAATACTGTTGCTCGAAGAAGTATGACCAATTATCACCGTATTGCTGTTGGTCGCATGATTCTTTATAATACGACGGCTATGAATACGATGAGCTTTGTTCTGTGTCTACATCATATAGACTATGTTGCATCTGTTCAAATTTATCTACAGTCTTCCCCTTCCTCTTCCCCTTCCCCTTCCATGCATAAACTTGACCAGTACCTTATCGAGTTCCATGATCTGAATCTTGGGTGACATGTGTAAAATATTGCTCCTCGGTCTATGTGTAAAATGCATACCTCTTGATTAAAAAGTTCTTCCTCTTATTCTTCCCAAATTAGTCTTGATTCAATTCATAAATCGTTGCTTTGTATAGTTTAAGAGAGTGAAAATGTGAGAAAATGAGTTTGCGGTAGTTTAAGAGAGTGTAAGAGTGAAATATGGGAGAAGATGAGTTTAAAAACCCATGAAAAGGGGCTCCAACGGTCATTTTGACCATTGGAGTATTGTCACATATCAATAACGATCGATTTCGATCGTTACCGAGCTGTGTCGAGCGGTAACGATCGAAATCAATCGTTATTGAGTTGTGCGGGGCGGTAATGGTTGAAATTTCGACTATTACCACCCGATATACTCCTGTATCATCCGATACGGGGCGTTATTGAGCGTTTTGCCTGGTAGCGAGCAGTCTGCGTATCGATATGCTATCGAACGGTACGTACTGCCCGTACTAGGTGGTATTATTCAAAATTAAAAACCCTGCTTGGATTCTTCTTGAAATTCAATCACTTAATCTCAAATGTTTTTTAAATATTTTTTCATTTAAAGGGACCAAGTCTATGCAAGATGTACTTAGATCCATCATGACCAAATCAATTTTAGTTCTGATTGATTCACTTCAGTCTCAGTTCAAAGTATATGTTCTTCTCCCTGGAAAGTCACAGTATTCCCCTAGTCTTTGTGTCTCATGGGAAAAGCCTATAATGAACAGGTAGGTGATGAGCTAGTTTTTGAAATATAAGGAGAGTGGTAAGGATACCTAATATTCATCTGTATTCTTTTCAAATTCTGGAAGTTTATTTAAAATTAACAAAAAGCACTACAATCCATGGTAATCTACATCTAAATTAATTAATTCAACAACAAAATATTTTGAATAAGGATTATGAAGCCATTCACATTCAGAAATGCATATCCTAAGCATCATAAGGTTGCTAATGTAACAACATACGTAAGGTTTCCAGCAGTGCCATAAGCAGGCAGTTATAAGGTGGAAAAGAGAGCAGGAAAACATTAGGAAAATGATAATAGTAGCAAATAAGGAGGAATTGGAGAGGATACCAGGTAACAGTGAAAGTTCAAATGGCAAGATTTTTTTGTTCTTTGAGGTAACAATAGGCAGACAGAACTAGAAAGCAGGACTCCTAGGAAAATCAAAATGAACACAAGATAGAGGAGTCGCATGCTACTTCTAAGAGAGACTGCAATGTTGTGTATAAGTGGAAGGAAAGGTGTTGCCTGATGTTTGAACAAAAATAATTACAGTATACCTGTCAGAAACACTAGGATGACTAAGGATTGCGCACCACTGCAGTTTCTTGCTTTCTTTATTTTTTCTTTTTCTTTTTTGTGGCCAAAAGGTAATTGTACAATCTAAAACAAGTAATTGCAGCAAATCTCAGACAAAAGTCCAAGATCCATCTGCAACAAATCAAAGTATACAATTCCGAATAATACCGCTTGTACCGGACGGTACGTACCAGTCTATCAGTTGATCGATACACGGACCATCCGTTACCGAACAGTATATATATATATATATATATATATATATATATATAAAGGCGACGTCGCGTCGCCTCGACGACGTCACCCCAAGGCGACACGATGTTACCTTTTATAAAAATATTTTATATATAAAAAATCTTTTATATATAAATATTGTATATATATATATAATACCAAACGGTATACCGCTCGGTATATAGTATCGTACCGTACTGAGCGAATGACGAAACGACGGTACGGTATGATATTTTAAACCTTATAAGTTTTTAATTTACAGTATACTAGCCAAAATATGTTTAGGAGTTAGAGACTCGCCTCTATAACCATATCAACATGCTTGAACTCTGAGTAATCCAATACACCCTTAAGAAGTGACAATGCCTTGTTCATCTTGTCCTGAGTCAACGACCCTTTCTTCACAAGGCCTTCAAGATTAGCTGTCACAAGAAGTGAAAGAACAATTTTCTTAGAATCATATAACAAAAATATGTATTTTACCTCAAAAGACAAAAAATATTTGCATCATGTACTAAAACATAATCATTAAGTGATCCCTAACAAAAATAAATAAATAGATTAATTATGTGATTATTAATTATTAGCAGATTCCCCCATATTTAGAGAAAAAAGAAAAAAAAAAAGTCAGGAGTTAAGAAGAAAGATTAATCATTTTAAATGCTTACCCCGTATCATTTTCAGTCCCTTCTGCAAAAGGTTGGAATCAATTTCCTTGAGGATGACAGACGTATTACTTAAGATCAGGGCAGTAGCTATTCCAGAACCCATCAAACCACCACCAATTACAGCAACTCTTTTGATTTTCCTTGGTCTAAGCCCAACATCAGTAACACTATGTACCTGCACAAGACAGTTAAATAAGAAAGATTAAGAATAATAAAAAAATTAAGTTGAACTTCAGATACATGCTAGAGTTCAACCAAGAATATATGCAGATACAGAATTAAACAAAGTTGCATAAGAAAATGGGAAAAAGTTAAATTGATGTAGAATGTGAAGTACTCTGCTATTTGGATCTCCTTAACGTACTCATGTTAATAAAACACATCACAACCAGTACAACATTTGAGTATACATCCATACTGTAAACTAAAAGTCATCCAAGACTTTAAAAACTGTCCTAACTCCAGACAACCAACGAATGTGAAGAGAAAATCCTGGTGTTTAAATTATAGCGAAAACATTCAGAAAAAAATTTCCAGGAAAGAAGTATATTCATCCGTGCAGTCAGTTACAATTTAACAAGACATCAGAAGGTGGCTCTCTAAGGAGATAAGGTAATAATGTTAAAGTCCTGCTCAAGCTGTCTAATCTTCTACTGCATAAAGTAAATGCAGAAGCATCAGGAAGGATAAATATACACCTCGTTCAGGATGAAATTTGTCTAAAAGCATTCAGGTTTTTGTTCGAAATCTGAGACTCAAGTAAAAAACATGAAGCAAGGAAGCTTATTCATTTCAAAGAGGCAACATATCCCTAACTCACAAGCAGAAATATCAAAATAAGAGACAGAATATTCAGAACATGTAGTAGAATTACCTTTGAAGTTGCCCGTTGAGCAAAAAAGACATGAACAAGGCCTCTTGAAGTACTTGAAAGCACCAACTCCTTAAAAACTTTTGCTTCCTGAAGTTAAGATATTGACCTTAGAAACAATATTTTAAGCATAAATTGAACATCAAATAAACAAATTCAAGAAGGATGACATCTCTGTTTGATTATCTTGTGATAATTGGTAGAACCTTTTTTCCCTTCAAACAAGGAAAACGTGTTTTAGCAACAACATAAGTTCCTGGAGTTTTTTCATGTTAATACAAAGATTGTTATTTTGTTTAAGTTAACCGAAACCTAAAAAAACCTTAAAAATGACTAATAAATGCTAGGTTCTAATCAATTAAGCAGCTTCCAATGTCTGAACATCATTATTGCAAAATATAGGACAAAATTTATGCCCATCAGCCTCATCAGTGGATACGATTGGTCACTGTGCAAGATAAAATTAATGGAGATTTCCTAAACTAGCTCCCATCCCCCAAACACATTTTTCAAACATTGTGGTTCTGCTGTAAACTATTCCACATAGAGAGTGGACAATTTGCTCACATCATGTGCCAGTAAGCATTTCCTGGCATGTAAAGAATACAAAATAGGGCTCTCTGGCATTACATCAGACTGGTGTTTCTGATCATTATAGAAAATATATTCTCTAAGAAAAATAGATGATGAGGGGGCTTTTCATCATCATTTGAAAAGCATTGGCATTCAAAATTTTCTTGCATCAGAGAACCTAGAGAATAGGGAACCTATCAACAATTATCCCAGAGGCTGAGGGACTGTTGGAGGTCCATAGATCCTCTGTGGCCACATTGCTGGAAAGAGGGAATGGATTTTTCACAATTTTTGGAGGAAAATACTTTCCATATCACCAGAGTTAAGAAGCAATAGAGAAGAAAAAGGAGATAAAGGCACCAAATTCTGCACTGTTCTCAGGTTTCTAGGTAAGATCTACAGGAAATACAAACAACATAATAGGTTTTAAGTTTTAGTGACAACAGACTGGCAACCAGCGATCAAGTTTCTTGCACCAGACTCAGCATAGTGTTTAGTAGCCATATATAGTATAATGATTATCCCAAAAATATCACATGCATACCTTCAGCACCCCAGCATATCCTCCAAAATTTACACCCTCCTCAACTGAATCAAGGCATTCCTTGTGCTGAGGCATATTTGGAGCAATCCTGTTAACCTGTTGCCTAGCAGCCTTTAAAATTTCATAAGCTTCAGAAAGAGAACCAAGTCGATCAGTCCGACGAAGAGAACTAATCCATGGTTTACGCCGTTCAGCAATATCCAAAGCCCAGCATCGGGATATTTTGAGCAAATCCTCCGGTGAAACAATAGCATCAATAAGGCCATATTTTTCGCCTTCCTTAGCGATGATTGATTTTGATTGCTGCATTAGAATGTCAACAATTAGCTCTTAGCTAGCTATGACAAGTAACCTAAAATTTAATACAATTATTATGAAATGCTTATAATATAAAGTTCAACAATTTCGGAAAACATTACATTTGAAAAATCATATAATATCACAACTCATAAAATCATGGTTGTCAAAAACAAAGCAACAAAGATCTATGAGTTTACAGATATAACATCAAATATAGTTAAGTCACATGGTGTTTACCTTTGTGAAAGGGGTTCATGATGGCATACAAGTATTTTTTAAAGATAGCAATGACTTCACCCATTATCTAGTCAAAGGAGCACAAGACAGTTTCTTGTGCAGGAGGCCCAATTTAACAAACTGTTAATACTAATATAGAAAACGTAAATAACTAAACTATAGACATAGAATACACAAGTAATGCACCTTTCAATTTTTCTTTCGTATATTTACAAAGACCATTCCAAATTGATAAATCATAAATTTAAATGACAGTATTTACTACATCCAAACATTTCTTTAACAGATATAACATCATTTAAGCATCAATAGTTGCTGAGTATTTACTATTTTTTCAACCATTTCCCCTTTTCTTTAATCTCTTACATCTGTCAATTTTGGCCTCCGGTTTTCTCCCAAAATCTTAAAAATATGAACTTAGCCTCAAACACCATCCCTTAGTTAAAAAGAAGGGCACGCTTGAAGGCAAGAAAAATAGATTCTATCATCCTTCTAGTTGCTAAGTAACAAAAGAAAAGCAGCACTAATAGTTATGGTGAAAAATACATAAAGCAGCCACACTCCAACAAATGGATGAAGAAGAAATGTGGAAATACACTGAACTAAAATAGCTATCTAATAGAAGTGTCAGTGAGAGAAATTCTAGTTTAGTCTAATCTGCTCAGCATAAGAAATCAGAATGGCCAAAATTATATGGGCCCAATCCTTTAAGCTTAATAGGCGCTAGTTCCTTTAGATTTATGTGTAGATTGGCTTGCAGCTAACATCATGAGAACTCCAAAAACCAATGTTAAACTCATCCATGCTATGATTCTCATAAAAAGTAGAGATGCAAATCTAGACAGCAGAGTTATGAGGTCAATGCAAAACTAAAGATTAACACCTCTTCTTCGTTCAACCCACCTAGTTCTTGTAAAAGTTAAACCCAGTATCTCGAGCTTAAATCAAGAAATTCAATTTGGTGACTTTATTTTCAGATTTTAAATAGTACCAGTATCAGTATCACCTCATCTTGGTTCAACTCACCTATTACTCGTAAAATTTAAACCCAGCGCACAAATTTTACTTCGTCACAAATACTACCATTGGTCAACTTTATGGATCAAGTTAAAACTCATCTATAATCCAATGTAGTGAGTTATTTATTTTCAAAATTCAATAGTGCTAATATGAGCTAAAAGTAAACCGATCATAGAGCCTCCTCGAGAATTTGCACTATAAGAGGACTAAAAACTATTTTCTTGCATCAATCTCAGGCTCATTTATTGACAGTATTTTATATGTTTACCAAGTTAACCAAAACAAGTTGGATTGGATAGAGTTAAGATCACCAAAAGAAATTGGATTGGAAAAAGCTATAGTCAAACATACTAAGTTTTCACTAACAAAATCAAGGTTAAGTTGCACACATTGAATAACCACATTATCATATTTCATGAAAATCCATCAACTCACCAGCATCATATCCAGAGCTTTTGGCAATCCCACAAGCCTTGGAAGACGTTGTGTGCCTTTTAAGCAACAAAAAACTAGTGAGACCATGAGAAGTAGAATATACAAATAAAACACAAGAAAATTTGAGGAAGACATAAATCTGTTACCTCCAAATCCAGGAATAACCCCAAGGCTAAGTTCTGGCAATCCAAGTTGAGCTTCCGGCGTAGAAACTCGTGCATGGCAACCCTGAATAAATTTAACACACAGCATTTAATGATAGAGATATGATGATCATTAGAAAGACAAGATAATTAAACTTTAAATCCTAAAAAAAGCACAAACCATTGCTATCTCCAGACCACCACCAAGTGCAAGACCTTGGATAGCTGCAACAGAAGGCTTTGGAGCATCTGTAAAACCAATAAAATATCAAAGTGCAAGCCCTTAAAGTAGCTAATCATCAACTGTAGACAAATGTCTGATCTGAGTGCTTCAGAATTTTTTATAAGTTCTAACAAACAACGTATGCAAAATTCTAAACAAATAAATAGTGGTAGAAGTAACAAACCTTCAATGGTATTGACCACAAGTTCGACGGATACATCTGGTAGAAGCGATAGATTTCCTACAAGTCACAGTTTTACTAGTCAAAACACTGTTTTGTTATCAGATAGATTGTCCAACAAAGATAAATAACTAGTTTCATGTCCTTTATTCATCAATACCTGTTTTATGAATTTCAGTAAAAACATTGATATCAAAACCACCAGAGAACTTGCCACCATCACCTGTCAGAAAAGGAATCGGATACAGCATCAGATCCACATACAAAGGGAAGAAAATTATGTAAGAGCATATTGTAATACTCTATAAGGCCCAACGACTAACAATGCCTATAAATACACCAATATGGCACACAGAGTATCAAATGTCATACTTATCAGAAAATTCCAACTTAAACTTGGCTGGAAATGAACAAAATCCAGAGATACAGTGATGATATAGCTCGTTACATTTTGAGACCCATGAAGTTCATCTGCCTCTTCATTTTAAACCTATGAAACAATCAGTAAACTGACCAAATAACAAAATACATAATATATTCTTTCCATTCCTTCACAAGACAGGTCATGAAATTCCTTAAACCAAATTTTCTGGTGATTGAAGGCATAAATTCACGGAACGAGGACAGATTTTTTTTTTAATTATATCTTTTAATGTGCAGAGTTCACAAATCCCGTCTCCAACTAGTATTTCTGGCACCAGATATGGTATTTATAAGAAACCTTTCGTGTGATCTGGAAAAAATTTAACACATGATAGATGCTGATCCGCCAACATCAAACTGCAAATCCAACTTGGTGAGAAAACACACAATTAGAGAAATCACTATCAAGTAGTGATATCAGGCACCATCACAAGATTAAGATTGACACAGAAAATATGTTTGATCAACCTGGGTACTCTGCTGATGATAAACTGGGATTTCGCAAGATTTGGACAGTAATCATATTCAACAAGGAGGATAATATGATTGTCAAGGGGTTGCTCACCTCCCTACATGCCTTGTGATCAGAGTATTATCTAAGCTCCTAACCCTTCAAGGTTACAAGTTCCATAACTATTTTGCCATCCTACTAGCTACTTAATGTATTTATTGAAGAAAATAACCCAACCGGTAACAAAGAGAACGTGATCATGCAAAACCCAAAAGCACATTCAACGAATTAACACGGCACCGATTGTATCTGCAACGAACTTTTCATATGCATAACGCATAAAACAAAATGAAAAATGAAAAATGAAATTAGAGCCTCACCGGTTAACACTATTGCTTTGACGTCACTCCTATTCATCGCTTCCGTGTACTTCTCCTTCAACCCAGCAATAACTACAAGAACCCAACCAAGATGAAAAAAAAAAATTCCAGTATACAAGCAGGTAAATTCTTTACCTCACCAGATCGAGAACATGTAAATCCTCAAGACTTGCCAACCTTGAAATTTTGACGAAAATCAACAGGTAAAACTCAAGAAACGAAAAGCAAGAGAGAAAGGACGGGGATCTACTCGAGGGGGCCAAAGCGTTAACGGGAGGGTTGCAGATGGTGATGACCGCCACCCCATCACTCCCAATCTCCATCGTCACCCGAACGGCCGCCATCGGATCGAGAAGAGGATCAAGAACCTAGAGTCCTCCGACTTCACTTCTGGGAATTCCGCCGACCGGATTGAAGGTCGAGCCGTAGACGCGATCGAGAGCGATCAACAAAGAGAAGCAAGAACGAGAGAGCCTGAGAACGCGCCTCAAATGCGGGCGCCCGGCGATACTTATCGGGCCACCGGACGATGGTACTGTCCACCTCGAAAAAGAATTAATAAAGTTACAGTTTTTACGTGGCATTGAGTTACTGGATCAAATTTTAAGCCACGTAGACGGTACTGGTTAGCGAAAGGTTCACCTAGAGAACGTAATGGGAACAAAGCATTTCTCACGTGGGGTAAGTCGCACGCCATAGCGCAATACGATGGCCCAGGATCGATCTCGGCCGTGCGATGACATCTTCTGCACGTTTCAACGGCGGAGATGAGGAAGGGTCTACTCAGGAGGAACACGCAACACGAGGGGATCGGTAACCAATCAGCTGTCGGTGTCGAATAGCGTATACATTTTGAGTCATGCTGGATATGATGTGGCAGAAAATGATTGGATAAGGCCGTGTGTGGTGTTATGATTTGTTCGAAGTGTGCAGGAAGAAAACGACCCAGTGATGTCAGGGATGAGCTTGCCAATTTCCGAGAAGACATGCTAACATTGGATAACATTTACATATGAGATTGACTCAACCAAACATTTTGGATTCACTTAAGACTTCGACATGATTTTTCTTTTATAGTATGGATTACATCTTTGTAAAGTCACATGATGCTATTTCTTTTTCCATTTATAAATGTAATATATATAAAATATCCTTTTCTTTTATAACATTCGTTGGAAAATTACTATTCATAATTAAATATTGATTTTATTTAACAAATACTTTTTATATCATATGTATTAAAATTTCAACTTAAATGTTAAACTTAATTTACATAATTTTTAATTGTATATATATATATATGCTGAAATCAAATTTAAAGGGTTAATTATAGAAATCACAGACTTTAGAGGGACATGTGTAGATGTAATTTTATCTTTTTTTTCCTTTGAAATGGGTAACAAAAAAAAAAAAACTTGTTTTCGAGATTTAAACAACAATTCATTGGATTACATGGATGAAAGTAAAAGTTTATATAAAATCTAAGAATCATTTCTTACTAATATGACAGATAAGAAGGCCAATTGTAATTAGCAATAGACGAGTATGTCCCTATAATTAGGGGTGATGGTGGAGTATAGGACTGAGAATGTGAGATAATAGAAAAAAAAAGGAAATTATAACCATACATTTTGTTTGTAAACAAGAAAAAGTATACAGACATAGATAGTATGATTATGATCAAGTAAAACAAGAAAGAAAAATTATTCCATTTTTTTCCTAATAACAAATGTGTTTATCTTAATAAATGATATCATGTACTATTTTTGTCTTACTTATTATGTAACGTTATAGTCTTTGATGTGTGAGATGAAATGAAGTACAGGGATTGGACCCATATGACAAGTGACTAAAGAGTCAAAAGCAACCCAATAATTAGTGCTTGAAAGGTGCAATTGAAAGATGGAAGAATGATAAGAGTTCATATGTGAAATAAGATAGAAAAAAAGACTAAGTTTCAAACTCATATAATTAAGCAAGTAAAAGAATTTAAAATTATGAAAGAGTTACAAAAGAATTCATTTACAAAATAAGATAGAAAAGGCTAAGGATTAAACTCATATAACGGTGCTTGATTACCATAATGATGCCTTTGTATATTAAATTATTTTTTTAGTATTATATTTAATATATTTTTTTAATTTATTAAATATTTATTTAGTGAGCATATATTAAATTTATTTATATTTTAAATATATTAACGGATAGATAATATATTAACGGTCAACCATTATCCGTCATGTAATTATCATGTGAAAACTATCATAGAAAGAAAATATCTATATCATTCTCTACTCATTTACTCGCGTAAACAAAAGTTAAAATAGAACGTTCAAAATTATCTACTCACTTATACGAATAAAGCGGCAAGAGAAGGGCATTGAGATAGTTATAGATTATTTTCTCTAAGACTAAGTATAAAAGTTAATCCTCAGTGCTCACTAGAGATGCATTTTCTAAGAAAAATTCACATCCATTAAGAAACGTTGATCGTTAACTTGAGTGTCAAAAGAATCAAATCAAAAAAAAATTTCTTATATTGGAATTACTCGATAGCTCGACACTTCCACCTAAGAGTCAATGTGGATACGTCTGTACTTCACGGGTCAGGATCACATCGGATTGATTCACAGATTTTTTCTTATATTAATTATTTTAGCTGACAAAGATATTATTAAGATTCAAGATGTTGGATTAAATTATGTTATCAACTATCTTCTAAGAAAGAAAAAAAAAAGTCGGTACAGATTATTATTAGCGAACACCTGAAATATCATGTGAAACTTCATAAGAAATGTTGACTGAATTCAGAAAGTGATCAATGTCTTCCTCATGTCCCTTGTCTTTGAAGAGGAGGTGGGTAAGAGATTTCTTGTGAAGGTTCATTGCCCTTTCGAGTGAAGTTTCTGAACCCACAATCAAGTGTAGTCAAAGTCCACTTTTGAATCTGCTTTGGTAATGTGTATGGTAGAGACCACAAAAGTGTCACATTGAATTTTTGTGATGTGGTCTTACAATAAGCATTTTCCATGGAATGTGATGCATGCTGGTTATTGAAAGCTCAAGACAATGGTGCGCAAAGAAAGACTCATCCTCCAACCATATCTGAAAGCATCAGAGTAAACGAAGACTCGCACCGTGACATGGCAACGTCATACAATCTGAGTCACACTTTATGATGACGTGCCAGTGATTGACACACATGGTTGCAAACAAAAACATCATGAATAGAGATTAGAATGTCTCGTAGACATTCTAGACATTGATCCATAACCACTGATATCAGCTGATCCCATTAGGTTGAATACATTAGTTCCATTCAAATCAAATTAGAACCAAAATCAATGGTTCGATTTTAGTTTCTATTTCTGAAAAATCGAAACGGATAGTTTTGGTTCCAATTTCAAATAGATTAAATATGATAAAAATAAATATAAATCACATATATAATTTATAATTGTTAAATTTTAGTTTATAGTTATGTAACGTGGGTTTGAATCTTGAGAGACATATTTAATTTTATTTTTTATGAACTTTTTTTAAATATTATTATAGTCATTATAGTTATACATCTATTTTTTTACTTTTTCTAAAATTATATTTTTATATTTTTAAATTATTTTTAATTTAAAAATAAAAAAATAAATTTCAAATCGAACCGGAACACGAATTGATGCTTCCGGTTCAATTCGAGAACCGAAACCTGAGAGATTCAATTTTGGTTCCTAGTTTCATAAATAAATAAATAATAATAATAATAAATAAATAAAATAATAATAATAATAATCATCATCATCATCACATATAGATGCCGCATGACTCCACAAGGTCAAGGAAGAATCGACCTAGTTATCTCATCCGGCCATTGTGATCGAGATTACACTAAATCGACGGACAAGATTCTACATCACGAAATGGGAAGCCCAAGACTTCGCCCCTTGTGCGCGAGGCTCCGTGGCGGAGGAGGCTGACACGAAAAATGGTGGCCTTCTCTTTCGTGGTGCGATCTAGGGTTTCGGCTCGGACGATTTTGATGGCGCTGAGGCCCTCGAAGAAGCAAATTACCGAATCGGAGGCATCTCCATCGATGCGGCAGGTCGCGTCGTTGAGGAGGCGCAGTTCTTGCACTCCAAGGTGCGGCATTTTCTGCTTTATCTGATTTTCTACAGGTTTCTTTCTGGGGATTGGGAAAGATTTTATTTTCACGCGTGCACGGCTGTTGTTGGTTGTGAAGATTACCGGTGAGTTCGCATTGCTTGGTGTCGATGCTGCCTCTCCACAGCGCGATTGCCTCCGCTCGTCTGCGTTCGGTTCTCGCCGCGGAGTCCCAACGATGGGGATTAGTTCCACAAGGTGTTCAGTTTCTCTGTACCTTTTTCCCAGATTCTTGAAGCCTCTTTAAATTTCTAACTGAAATGTTCGCATTAGATGCTAAATTTATTGGAGTTACGAAAATTTTTTCTTGCATTTGTTAAAACTTCGTAATTATCTAATGCTACTTTGACGTTGCATTATCCTTTGCTTATATCTTTGGGAAGTACACCAGCAGAATGCTAAATCATACAGCGATTTCTTGTTTAGTGATGTGATTTGGCGGTTGATTCATAGCAATAATAATGAATGTCTTATAGAATGTGGTATAAACTTAACATTTTCTTCGATAGATAGAACAAGTTCACTAGTATGGAATTTTCTTCTCTCTTTTTTTTTTCTCTTTTTCCTTGATGCTGATCAACCAATGTCTTGTGAGAGATGCTCCTGGTGCTATACATTTTAATTCTACTTATGAAAATAATATGCTATTGTTTGTACTTCCATATAAAGATTCTATTTTTGCTCTAGTATTTTGTTTTTGTCACTAGTCCACATAAGAATGCAGCCATGAAAGGTTTATTTGATAGTTGTTTATCATCTCTTGTTATTTAAAACAATTATTTGCAGTTTAATCTTTCTTAACTTCTTTATCTACATGTCATCAGGCTGGCATATCTGAGCTTTTTCTGTTAGTGTTGATTAGTCGACTTATAAGTGAAATGGCCCAAGTTATTAATTGACTGACCATACACTGCTTCAAGTACATTGTGCACTTTTCATGCTTAATGTTGTTAAAATCCTGATTTGGATCACAGATTTTCATGATTCTATGTTACTAGATATAAGTTTGTCAAATGTTTGACAAGCTGCTCAACATGTGGTGGCACTGCTTCCTTCAATTTAACTGCTTGTCCGAAGGCTTAGAGTCCTTTTAGCTAGGTCCCAAAGTTTTGTCAAATCATGGGATCTGATCAAATGGAGATTCTTTAGCTGTTATTCCTACTGTGGATGCTAGTGTTGCTGTTGACAGGGACTAGGAACTACATTTGGCTTCTGGCTTGTTAGGGTATCCCCTTTAGCAAAATTGATGGTGGATTTGATTCTGTCTATTGTTGAATTACTTCCATACGTGGTAGATAATTTGATAAGCCTAACAGTTATAGGTTGATTAGTTTATTGTTTATTATCATCATGAGATGCCTATTGATACTGAAAATTTAGTCTTAATACCGGTGGATCATTACACTGCCCATTCAATTTCTCTTAGTATCAAACAAGCCTGGAATCATTTGAAGGAAAAAGGTTTCGCAAGTCTGGTCGTGAAGACTTCTTTTGGGAAAGTGAAACATGGTTTTTAATTTTTGCAACTACTCAATGATTAGAGCACATTGTGGTTGTCTCAAAAATCTAAATTTTCTCTAGTGACACAAGTATTGTGTACCAGATCATACAGTTATCTATTCTGACATTTTTGCTTTTCACATGTTCACACAGTATTTGATCAAATTACTGGCACTTACTCTTTTAAATTTTTGCAGGCATCTCAATGCCTTTATGACAGCAACTAGCGGTTATCTGCCTGGCATGTAAAGGCTTCCAGCAGGTGCGAGGTACATGACCTGTTGTGGTCTTCTGTGCAATTGAGAGAAATTCAGATACCATAAAACACAACCTACTGAAAAATTGTTATATTTCTTCTTGTATTTTTACTTCTGTTGATTTACTTTTTCCGTTTGCCAGCTCTGAGAACATATTAGATAATGACCATGTAGAACTGTTCTGCTGGATTTCATGAAATGAATAGCAGCTGAAAGAATTTGGTCAGTCAAGTGCATTGACACCTTCATTTAGTTTTTCTGTGCACTTTTGCCAGCTCTGAGAACCTACTAGATAATGACCATGTAGAACTAATCTGCTGGATTTCATGATGGAAAGATGAAAGAATTTGGTAAGTCAAGTGCATTGACACCTTCATTTTGTAGAGACTGAAAATTGAGCATCATAAGCCTGATGGTCTTCATCAGAGATTGCATCTGGGGTTGTTATATAGTTGAAATGGCAGGATATTGAGCTATCATTCTATCACCTTCTTGGAGTTGTTTATGAAGCTCCATGGTTACCTGGAAGAGGTGGGCTTCTTTTTCTTGCATCGAGAAACTCATTATTTCTGTGTTTTAGCAAGATTTATTGCAGGTATGATTTCTCATACTTTCTGATCGAAATAAATAAGAAAATCTTGCATTTGCTAGTAAGGATGCATTGGCATAGCGTTCCATGTCATAATATACATGAAACAGCTCCATAAAATTCTTTCTGTGGAATTGTCATGTTTGTTCTTTTTTTCTATCTAATCCAATTAGTATTTGTGCATGATAATATATTGCAATTGCAATTCATGATTATTCACATACAAAGTTGGACAAGATATATTGAGATTATCACTAAGGCATCCGAGGATGATGGATGAATAGGTAGAATGGGTTCCAATTAATTAATGTTTATCTTAATCATTTGGTGATTCAAAGGAGTGATGACAGTGAGGTCATGTTGTTGACTGTGTAAGAACTATTAGGTGAGAATTGTTGGTGCCTGAGAGTGTGCATTTCACAAGATAAAAAGAGGAGAAATCTGGATTGTGTTACAGTAAGGCTAAGTGAACTTATTGGAAATTACAGAACATTATTGAAACCAAATTGGTGTAATGAGCTGGTTCTGAATTTGATAGAAACTTTAGTACTCCTTAACTTGGTTACATGTATGGATGACCTAAAGCATGAAATCCTTGCCTGAGGTGTGAGCTAGAGGAAGAAGAGACTGGCCCCACATCACAGATATCTCCATTTTTTATCCCAATTGGATTCCAACTATTTTGACTGTTTGATAGGTGGCTCAAGCAGCAGAACATTTGAAGATGAGGAAGTGGAGTGTCTCCAAGCAGAAGTAAATGAAGGTGCCCTTTGTGTGAGTGAAGCAGCACCCAAAGTTGGAGCCAACCACACATTGCCATCCAAACCCATACCTTAGATCAAACTCCTAGCACAAGAACCACCCAAAGTGAAAGAGTAATAACAGAAAGGGAATCATGATGCTGATGCCTGTAGGGATTTCCTTTTTCATATGGTTTTTAGACTTCAGAGAGGTAATGAAGAGGGAGACAGATACCTTCTTGATGTAGCAAGCCGTGTTGTTGCAGTCTAGGACATCAAAGAGGTCAAGAGCCTGAGAGGCAGAGGACATGGCTTGGAGCTGCATCTTCACAGGCATGTCTGTGTCCTGGATCATTGCCTTACCCTCCAACATTCTCACTCCCCTTCTTCCTCCCTCCCCTCCCCCCAGCCAATTGCAGTATGGTCTTCCAAACTTGGCAGTCTCCAACACACTTAATGCTGACTTGCCCAGCACAAAGCAGGGCACCAACAATCTTATATTTACATAATTGCATGAATAAATGTTGTTTTATAAGAGAAATGCTTCACAATAACAGTGCCATAGGACTCATTCAACAGTTTTCATTGCATGATTCATTTTCTCTAGTTTGTTTCTAGTGAAGGCATTACAAGATGACACTGGCAGATTATGTTGGGGTACCAACATGTAACTTAGAGGGGGTCAAGTGATGCATCTGGATGCAAAGATTCTACACTTGAAGGGGAGATTGATGGTAGGCTGTAGTCTTCAATCTTCTTCCTTCTCCATCACTCTGCAAATTGTCCTACCAACTAGGAAGTCTTTTCCCCATGGACACATTGATAACTTTAGAATGATGCACTCATGTCTATGCTCATTAACTTGGACAATTAAGACACTCAATGTCCTTTTGTAGGCTTGTTGGTTTGAATCCCTTGTGATACATGGCCTCTATTTTCTACTGTTCTCAGTGAAAGCTGCACTTCCAAGGCATTTATATTACACTAGACATTAAGATTTGTATTCAAGTTAGATTTCTCCTTGGCTTAGTCCCAACCCTATAAGAGGCTATCTTTAGTAAGTTCCTAGATATATCTTGAACTAAAATGGAAGGGAGACTCAAGTTTACCACAAATCACTCTTGCATAACATGTGATTGATCACATAATAACATCTCCACCAAAGATCACAGGAACATAAACAAATTAAGTAAATAAAATTCATCATCAGGACTTTTTGAATCAATGCAATTCTCTAATTCCAGACTTCCAGGTTCTATCCTTGTCCTTGCTGACCTTTTTTACCTGCTAAAGATCACAAGATGGATTTCATGTTGAGGAATACCAGGGTGTAAAAATGATAGAATGAAACTTTAACCCACTCAGAATTACAGGTCCACTGAGACTATTAAATGTGTAAGATCTGTTTGTTGTGGTGGTGATTGTTGCATAGATTTCCTGCATTTAAAATGAGCATGCAATTGCAGGTCTTATTTCTGACAGGTACCTTTGTCTCCTGTGGCCCCAAGTAAAGATGGCTACAGTTCCTCGTGTTTCACAATAGGTGGTGTGTCATGGTCAATGCCTCTTGCAGGAGTTCATCATTTGAAGGCAGTAGTTGACCTGTCTTCTTTGGGCACGTCATGCCTTCTCTCCAGCTTACTGATCTGCTAAATGTTAAAAGCCCTGCAATGTTAAAAGTTAGGTCAAGTTATACCTGTGAACTCACTACCGTTGAACTCACAAACAATGCATGTAACAGTGTTTAGTGATTAAAATACGCCAATAATTAAGATCTTTATACTTTCACTAAGTAGTTGTTGTGTCTTTTTCATCTCAAGCCTTTGGCTTGATGATTCCTGGTACTTCTTCTGGTCTCCCAGTTAGCATAATGTTGCAAGAAAAATAAAAAGGACAGGTGAACCAACCAGATGCTTTTTGTGAATGAATGCATCTGAGGATCATAAGCTTCATCTCACATAAAAGTTCATGATGACACCATAAAGGTATATCCTAAATAAGTGCATGCCTTTTGGAGCAGATGGTCAACACTGCAAGGTGATGATGAGAGGAAGTATTCAGCTTAATCATACTATGAGAAGATTTGCATACCAACCTCATCAAAATTTCCAAGAAAAAGCTTCACTCCACACGCTGCAAACTTGATTTGATCAAACTACCACCTGCATGTATGTGTTCTGCACTGCACAATGACCTCTTCATTAGCACTAACTGATGGCAAGAACAGCAGGAACATAATCAAATTAACAAGCATGAGTGCTTGGTCGGAGATTTCAGTTATAGTTCATGTAATTTAGTGATAGATTTCTGATCATTCTAGAATCATATCCACAATGCGTGATTCTAATGGTTACCTCTTCTCCACCAAAATGAAACTTGTAATCTGTTTGAGACTAATCATCGATCTTGCTTGCTTCCATTAAATTATATCTCCCTGCAAGAAATGATCAGAAGAAGCCAAAGGAGAGATGAATGAGAAATAAGAACACGAGGAAACAGAGGCGAAGCCATTATCCTGCCGACGCTTCTAATTCCCAGCCACTCCCGAGAGCTTTGACAACCACCGCCACTTCACGAGTCACCTACATCTCACCAAGCAGCCAACTTCTATATATGGTGATGTGTCACGTTTCTGCTGGTTAGTTATCTGAACTAAGTGGGTCCCACAGAAATGTAATCCACTGGATTGACTGTACTGTGACCGACAATGAACTTCAGATCCTTTCGCGTCTGAGCGTCTCTCCTACGCTTGTCGGTCCGTCTTTAGCCGCGAGCGGGGCTTTTGCCTTTCCACAGCACCCAAGCTTTCCTGTCTCTACTCTACTCTGGTCTCGCGTGCGCGGCAAAGTTCGCATCTTTCGAGCGGAATTCCTGGTTTCCACAAAGATCAGTATTACGAATTGCGAATCCGCGTTCACCTGATCTCGAACGTTCTTTTGCTCCTATGTTTCTCATGAAAGCTTAGATATTTGTGATCTTTCTCTAGTTTTTAAGGCTCGACTCCATGCGATTGATGATTTATAGGCGCCTCTGACGCCAATTCTGCTGCTTCGAGGAATTCACCCGGCAATTCTCAAGTTTCTTGGCGTTCCGAGTCGAAAGATTTCAGGAAAGTTTCTGTTCCATTTATCCTACGCTCGTCAATTTGTCAATTCCTGCTAAAAGTTCGAAACTTTGGCATCTCTCTGCAACTTGGATCAAAATCTAAGGTAGTCTTGCCGCATTCGTACAACTCGAAGTAATCCAGTAGAGGAATTCTTCTTGGACAAGATGATGCATTCCAAGTCTGAATCAGACGTTACCAGCTTAGCCCCATCGTCGCCGCCTCGGTCTCCAAAGAGACCGACTTATTACGTGCAGAGCCCGTCCCGGGACTCTCACGATGGTGACAAGTCGTCGTCCATGCATGCTACCCCTGTTTACAATAGCCCCATGGAGTCCCCCTCACACCCTTCCTTCGGGCGCCACTCGCGGACCTCGTCGGCGAGCCGGTTCTCCGGGCCCTTCCGGTCCTCGTCGGGCCGGAAGGGACACAGGAAGAGGGTGAACGATATGGGGTGGCCTGAGTGCAATGTCATACAGGAAGAAGGGTCTTATGATGATCTCGACGAGGACAAGGGGCTGTCGCGCCGTTGCCAGATCATTCTCGCGCTCCTCGGCTTCATCCTGCTGTTCACAGTCTTTTCTCTTATCATATGGGGCGCCGCACGGCCGTACAAGCCGGATGTCATTGTGAAGGTATACTCGATCGGCTTCATGATCGATGTAGTCTCTCTTGCTGCTTTACTATTTCTTATAGCATTTTGTATGCAAGGAAGGAGACTCAAATGTTTGAAGTTTGTTGTTTACAGTTCCATTTCTTCTTGTGCTTCCTAGAGTAACCTTTTAGGGACTACTTTGAAGCTATTGGGTAATTCATAGGAAGTGATGCTCCCATTTGCTTGAAATTAGCAAGGAAATGGAGGTCTCCCACCACAGTGACTACTCTGCTGTGCTACAAATCTAAGGATTTGTGATTTTTATGATTTGGTACTGATAGAGAATGAAGCTTATTTTGGAAGTTGAGTATCGAAGTATTTGTTACTCATGTCGAAAAAGGTCAGAGTCGATCGATAACTAGATGACTTATGAATTCCAAGGAGGATTAGTTCTTACAGGAACTGACTAGATCGTTGAGCTTGGTGCTTTGATAACTGGAATCTGATAAGACAAGTCTCAAATTGGTTGTCAAAGCGATTGATTATTATCAGTTCTAGTGGATGAGGAACACGATATGGTTTATATGAGAAATTCATGGTCTGGTTGAGGCTTTAATTATGGCCTTGGTTTTCTTCTTTATCGAGCTTCAAATTATTATGTTGGTGTTTGTATATATGATTTTGCTGGCAATAATTAGCTTGTATATCAGCAAGGGATTCTCTTTTATGGTCAGTTCTTTGTTTCCAATGCCTCATCGTCGTCTTCCGCTGCATGTATTAATTTTTTCGAGAAATGTTTTTGTGCATCTTGTTTATAAAACTTTAATTTGAAGTATATGCAAAATAATGTCCTTCAACAATAAAAATCAAATTCTATATGTGTTTGTAAAACTTTTCATAGAAATAGCAACTTAGAGCCTGCTACATGGCGACATACTTCACTTAACGACTCTCTTGACACCAGAGTTTGTCGATGGATGATTTTTACGCCGGAGAGGGTACCGACAGCACCGGTGTCCCAACCAAGATGGTCACAGTGAACTGTTCATTGAAGATAAGTGTGTACAATACGGCTGCAATGTTTGGCATTCATGTAACTTCAAGCCCGATCAATCTCATGTTTTCAGAAATCACAATCTCTACCGGGCAGGCAAGTTTATATATCTGTTTTGTGCTTCAGAAGTAGTAAACTTAGAATTCTTCCAATTTCTCCATAGAAAAAAAGAAGGAAAAAAGAAAACTTTGGAGAACATCATTTGAAATACAAGAAATTGGCCTAGGACTGTGCTTGTTGCCTTTAATCCTATGATATGGCAATTCATTTTTTCCACTTGTTATCGGATGCTGACAGTCTGTTGCAATATTAGATTTTTCTTGTTATGGAAGTGACACATAGTATTACTTTCCATATCGACCTGCACATGTTCATCCTTGTTGCCGGCTCAGAATTGTTAGCCTTATTATGAATTGATGAATGGTTACATGTTTAATGATACTCTTAAGGCTGCTAAAACCGAATTGCAATGTGTAGAATTTATTTGTTTTAAATACCTCATGCTGTGATGCTTTCATGTCAACTGTCCTAGTTCAATATACCCTGTTATTAATATGCAATGGATAGCATCATAGAGCCCAATTCCTGTGGTTCATGGCTATGTATCTTTCTTCGCTGACACCTACCGACTAACAGATGCATGTATCAGATTGTAAGCCTTGATCATGTAGAAAACGATATGCTAAAAGGTTAGAAAGTTTGATTTTGACAACTATAGTATTTTGGGGAATCAATCTAATATGCATTGTTTTCTATCTAATTGCAGCTGCAGAAATATTACCAACCTAGGAAGAGCCATAGGACAGTGTCAGTTGTCTTGCATGGAGAAAGGGTGCCATTGTATGGTGCCGGTGCAGGCTTGGCTCTCTCCAGCACTGGTGGGGAGGTCCCTTTAGCCCTGGATTTTGATATCATTTCACGGGGATATGTGATCGGAAAGCTGGTGAGGGTGAAGCACCGAAAGCACATCACCTGTCTTCTTGTGGCCGATTCCAGTAAAAACAAACCGATAAAGTTCGCCCAGCGTTCATGCACCTATACATGAGTAATGTTCATGATGGCACAGGAACTTGCAGAAACCTCTACACTCACTGTCATGGAAACAAGAGGAAGAAAGAGTGTTTCATCCATCTCAATTGTGGTTCTATCGATCCGTTGATCATATTTGTTAGTCCAAGAAAATACTATTCGTCGTCAACACCTTGTTTATGTCTGGTTGTAATGTTCATTTCAAAGTTCACAGTACATTTCTTTTAGTTGGTCACCACCATCAAGGAGAATGGTACCAGCATTTTGGTGCACTGTGTTGATCCATCATGTATTCTATTTTACAGTATCACACACAATGCCTAATCCTTTAATGGTATTCATGCTTATGAACCAAAATTTTGAGATAAATGATTACTCCTTCAAAATCCTGTTCATGGTATTAGAACATATTTGTTGTTTAATTAATATTTTATATAATACTGCATAAACTGTCCTACAACGTGAAAGGGAATAAATATTAGAGTTTATAAATATATATATCCATTTTTTAAAACTCTTGGGATAAATAATTATGTAATCAAAATATAATCATTTCTAAATTTTTATTGAAATCAAAGGTGATAAAACCTGCATGAACAGGTAATTCCTATGGTGGATTTTGGAGATAAAGTATAAATTCTCAACGTGTATAATTAATTCATTCCTTAATATCATTGCCCAAATTTCCTCAAAAATTAAAAGAAAAAAAAGAGAAGCATGTGAGCTGCACGTGACACTGCAACTTTTTTTTGGGCAGCATATGATTCTTGGGGGGGCGTCATCACACGTTAAGAATCGTGCAAACTCCATCCTCAAGCAAGCTTCATGATTGGATCATGGCCCGGTATCCGATACGCCTCAAGCCCAAATAAGGCCGACCCGCGCCGAAGCCCCCGCTGTGCCGCTCCAAGGAGTGGAAGAGATGGGCTACCTGCTCGCCCTCGCGCCGATGCCCGCGGTCGGCCTCCTCGCCCCGCCCCGTGTCTCCGCGTGGCGCCCTCCCGCCGTCGCGGCCGCCGCCTTCGACCTCTACCCGGTGGGTCGCCGTAGCTTCCCCTCTCGACTAAAGGTGGCTCTTTTCGCCGCCCGGCGTCGCCCTTTCTGCTGCAGAATGAAAGGATCCGGTTCAGGTCTTGTTCGATCATGTTTCTGTTGATACGGTGGCGTTTTCGAAGCGTTGCCTTGATCTATTTGTTGGGCTCCCTAAAGTGCGCTCCTTTCGATTGGTTTTGGTTCTTTTTCGTGTTGGAGCACGTTTGCATTCTATATCTTTACGTTCTTGGAAAGATATAGTTCTTTGACCTTGAGTGAGCTCCTACGTTTCCGGTGGTTTTTAGTGGGTTATTTTCTCTCTATTTATTTTGGCTGCACTCGATGATAAGAATAGTGGAAACCCGTGGAGGAGGAGGAGGAGGCTATACCACGAACGACTAGATGATTATGTTGCTTCTACATACGTTTTCTTTGGATTGACAAATAAATACTTGTGTGTGAGAAGATAACTACTTGGGTTGAGTTTATGTAAAACAGGCTTTGATTTGCGAACCTTTTCTAACATTATAGTCACAATTTGTGCTACCTGGAATTGTTAAGAGACATCTTCTGGATAAGGTTTATCAATGATAAATTTTAATTGATGCTTTGATGTTGTCATACTAATACATTGTGTTCATATTTTACAAAGTTTTGGAGTGCATCAGTTGAATAGCTTGCTAACTACACTAAAGAAATCAGTCACAAGTCTTCTTTTTTGATTTCTTTATTTTCAGGCCTTCCTTCTCTTGTTATGACTATGATATTATTTGGCAGATGTTAAGGACAATTTTATCTTCTTTTCACTAACTTGTTCTATAGCAGCTCATTTAGCCTATTTGTAATGGTTTCTATTAGATATAACGTCAGACTTGGAGCTTGCGAAGTTTGATGGGAAGAGAAGACCAAACCATAATGTGAATGGTGTATTTTGGATACTACTACTAAACCTTGGCATTTATGTGGCAGATCACATACTTCGGGTACCTATACTTCTTAATCCTATAGTTGGAATCTATGGCTTGTTATTGTGGTCTTGAGTAATGTGCATCAAAATCATTTTGTAAATGTCCGGTACTATCTTGGGATTCTCAAATGGCATTAGCTAATAGTTATTAGGTACTAATAATTTTTTTATAAGAGCTAATAGTGTTTTGCATTAAAGATTTTGGATTATGTTTACGAGGCCTCCAAATGCGATAGTCAAAAGAGGTGAAATGATTACTGTTAGTGGTACGAGGAGAGGTAGAGGAAGGCCTTAAAAGACTTTAATAGTAACTGTAAATAAAAATTTAAATATTCTGAACCTAACCAAATATATGACTTTTTACAAATCTCAATGATGATAAAAGATCCATGTAACCGATCTCAAACAGTTGAGACTTACGACTTCGTTGTTGTTGTTGTAAATAAGATTTATGTTTATCTAGAAAGTGCAAGTGTTTCCTTGTCTCTTTTCTTAGTAGTTATTTCCTTGCTAGTTGGATAGCATGATACATTTGCGATATGTGAATGATACCTGATCTCTTGAACTTAGACTTATTAATTATAATGTTTGAAAATTTAATTTCCTTTTCAGCTTCAGGAGATCAAATCCCTCTATCTGTACCACATCTGTCCAGTGTGGTACCAGTTTGTGACGGCAACATTCTGTCACGCTAACTGGTTAGTTCTCCGATACTGCATAGGGAAACAATTTTTTTTTATGAGCCTGTTATTCTCAAGGTGCATAAGCTATGTTGTCTTCCTGGCTGATAAGATGGTTCTGTTTTCTTTTTTAATTATGATGACATCAAAATAATTGTTTTTACTGTAGGCCTTACTTTTCAAACTTTACAGGAACCATCTTTCCAGCAACCTATTTTTTTTGTATATTTTTGGTAAGAGTCTGTGACTTCGTTTAAAATGTTATATAATTTCCTCATGGTGTTTCTCTATCAATTTCTAACTTATATATCCTTTTTCTTGAACAGGAAAATTAGTTGAAGAGGAACAAGGGAACTTTGCATTGTGGATCTCATACATTCTTGCTGGTGCTGGTGCTAACCTTGTCTCATGGTTACTTCTCCCAAAATCTGCAGTGTCTGTGGGAGCATCTGGTGCAGTCTTTGGATTGTTTGTTATAAGTGTCCTGGTGAAGGTAACATATATTACTACTTGCATGAAGCAGTTCCTGGGAGTTTTAAGATATAACTAATGCGTGGACCTGATTGCTGCAGATGTCGTGGGATTGGAGAAAAATTATAGAGGTTCTTATCCTCGGCCAGTTTGTAATTGAGAAGGTAAACAATGAGATTCTGAAAGAATGTTAATGCTATTTAAGCACTACAATACTGATTAGTGAAGTAGTGGAAGTACTTTTCCATCATTATGTGTTCAGGCATAGAACTCTAAATAAAGTTGACAAGGCTTCATAAAACAATTTACAAAATTTATGATCCATCACCAACCTGACTTCAATTCTCAATGTTGATCTTAAATTTCTGGCCAAGTTTATGTGAGCCATGGTAAATTTCATCAACTGCTTTTAATATAAATTATGTTTTGATCTCATTTCACTTCTGGTATACTAGAACTTTTGTGCACTCTAGAAATTCAAAGCTAGTTAGATGTCATACAAGTTAGAGAAAGCAGTTAGACGTTTCGGGTCAACTCTACTAATTCTCTATGACTTAGTGCACAACTCTTCGACTTCTCTATCATTGGTGCATGATACAAGGAAAGATATACCAAGGTAGATAATATTACATGTCTGTGACATTCACAGACCAGGGCAAAAAGGTCTGGCTTGGTCAGATTAGCGATTACCTGTCCTATCACCACCCATGGCTAGTTGATAATTTAAGACATCAATTTTCCTGATGTAACATTGAATCTGAATTGTGTTGCTCATTCTCTAGGTAGTTCTTGTTGTTGACCGAAGTATGTGCATCAATTGTGCCACACAAGCAGATGAGTTGTGAGTTATAAGATGTACTTCTAGTCGAATGAGTTCAAAAGAGCGCCTGAGACATACACACAGACTGCATCAGGGCAAAATGACACTCTTTTTTTGTTACCGCAGCAAAAGTTGTTTCTTCCCACGAATCATTGTAGCATGATGTGCTTACTTTGATCATCAAACGACACATTGCTTGGGACCTCTGTCATCGGTGTTGATCATTTTACTGGC
The DNA here is from genome assembly GCF_036884655.1 of Musa acuminata AAA Group. NCBI lineage: Eukaryota > Viridiplantae > Streptophyta > Magnoliopsida > Zingiberales > Musaceae > Musa > Musa acuminata. The sequence continues at coordinate 10,842,201 of NC_088355.1, read as the reverse complement.
AATTCTAATAGGTCATGGAGGCGGCGCAAGCTTCGACGAGTCTGACAGGTACATATGGAAGAGGCTTGATGGCTGTTAATCACATTGCTCATATCTCTGGTGCTCTGATTGGTGCTGCTTTGGTATTGCTCGTAAGTCGCATTCCTTCCCAACCTTCAGGCCAAGATGACAAGAACAAAAGAAGTTGATGTATCGCTTAGAAAAACATTTTATATTTACCAGAACCTTCATTGTAATTGTCTGTAATTGATGTATGTTAATGTAAATCACAAAAACACAGGTGTTTTCTCCCTTATTGAGCTCCAACATTGTGTCTGGGCATCCCAGTTCCTCATGTTTGAGTTAAAATAGGCTGCTGATAGTAGCTGTTCATTTGTTCACTGAAACATCTATACAGGGTAATGAAGAAGCTTTATCTTTGCTCGAAGATAGATTTCTTTTTACTTTTTAAGCCATGTGGAAGCGTGACTAGTTTAAGAGTTGTGATTTGTCAATCTTAGTTATCGGAGAACTAGAACATTGTTTTTGGATCTTCTGAGCAGAATGCTGAACAACAACACCAACATTGCATTGTTTCAAAACGCTTGTGATTCTTAGGGTTCATCCTTTGTGTTTTTTCTTGTGGAAACTTCTTCACCATCGGCTCTCCACTTTTGTGAGACTTGCCAAGTTAAACATTTGTCCTTCTTATGGTTGCTATCTTTGTGAGGATGAGTTTCCTGAACAAAAGCACTTGTTCTTTTCTTGTCCTAATACATTAGAATCACAATTTGATACCAACTTTAAATTCTTTCAAAATTGATATAATGGAGAAGACAATAAATGTTCCAAAGATTACCTCATTCATTGTCCGTAAAGCAAATTCATACCAGATCAAAATGTGTGTGGAATGCTAAACTTTTGGCTACCAAAGTTGGAATTGAGCATGCATTATCATTGGAAATATAAAGAATAAAAGTTGAATCAGACCCGAAAATTATTATCAAGCTTACCGTGGTTTTTGCTAAAGAAATTCTAAATTTAGTTGAGAATTTTTTGGAATATAAATTTGATCATATTTTGAGAGTGATCGTATTGCCAATTGACTTGCACAGTTTGCTCAAGAGGTCAAAGTATCTCAGATTTGGAGGTATCGTTGTCCTCCACATTTACTTCATATAAAATTTCAATCCGAAGGAAGGAGGGATGTCGATCCTCAATTTAAAGTAATAAAAGTAAATGGAATTCCATAGATCTCATAAATATGTATAAAGTTCTATGGAAAGTTAATACTCAATGAAAATGGACAATTGAAGTGAGACATTTTATACCTTTCGAGGTCGATAAAAAGTTGAAAAAAAATAATTAACTTTCGATCCTAATACAAATATATTCTTTAACTTCTTTCATGGTAGAAAACAAAAAAGCAAAATCCAGTTCAACTTATCATAATCCATTAGTTAACATGTTGGTTAATCATATTCTAAAACACCTTAATCTGCTAAGGACAACTGATTCATGTAGGTTAAATCTGCAGTTGCAAGCAATGAGGAAGGAAATAAAGGTTCACATCACACTGGATGGGTGCAAAACATGGCACAAAAGCTGGTATAACACTGCAATGATGTTGCTATGGTACAAAGCAGAAATTATTACACACTGTTCCACAGTAAATTTCATCCTATAACAGATCAATTCCTTGTGAAGCCAACAAGACCAACAACCGGGAGGAAGAACACCCCAACATGAACTAGTAACAATCACCGAGGAATTATGGCACAGGTTATAGAGGTAGTAGTACTAATTTGGCAAGGTAACCAACTTGGAAGGGAACGACACAAGTAGACTCCATCTAGCATTCACAACCAGATGACTGCTGCTGTCTTGCACCGCCAGCCACATCAATCGTATCGGGAAGATATCTTCACCATAAGAAGATGGCAATGAGAAATTAACACCAAGAAAGAAAGAAAACAAGTCCAAACGAAAAAGGGAGAGAGATAAACAAGAAGTTACTAGAAATTCACACAGCAAATAGCAAGCTACAAACCTTGTGAGTTGCCTATGAAATTAGTTTTTTTTTATTGAAATATTTGATTTTGGGCATGGGTGTCAAGCAGCTTAAGAACTCTAAGGGAAGTAACTTTAGGCCAGTTTGATAGCAGTCAGACATGTGCCGATATATAAACACACAAACCAAACTAAAACAACACAAGAGATACTTACATATCTTCTTCTGGTTCATTCTTCAGGGCATTCCTAGCGATACATTGGAAAGCAGCTTCTACATTGAATCCTTCTTTAGCAGATGTCTCAAAATAGGGGATGTTCCCCTTTGATGCACACCATGCCTTTGCTTTCTTCTCAGAAACCTGAAAACCCAGAAAGGGATAGAAGCATAGTAAGATATACGGTACCACTTAGCAGGGTTCCACGCCACAACCCAAGCCACTCAGGTCTTATCATCTAACAGTAGTTAGCTGAACCAATCTTTTCCTTTTCCCTCAACTAATTTGTCTGGGCTCAAAGGATAACGAGAATGAAACAGTGCTTCAACCATTCTGCTATTTTTGTTTAATTCCAATACATATTAGAAGGAAAATACTAGTGTCATACCACTCGGCTGTTGCCACCATCAATGTCTATCTTGTTGCCCAGCACTATAAAAGGGAAGTTCTCCGGATCAGATGGGCTAGCCTGAAAATTAGATGACAAATGCGGATATTATATAATCACATGTTCATTTATGAGTGTCACTAAAGATCAATTAAGACAATTGAATATCATTTACCTGAATAAGAAATTCCTCACGCCAATTATTTAGATTGTCAAATGATTTCATAACATTAACATCATACACAAGGACACAACAATCAGCTCCACGGTAGAAAGCCACACCAAGACTCTGGAACCTTTCCTGCCCTGCCGTGTCCCAAATCTGAAAGAGATAACAGTAGACAGTCAGCCTATTGAATTACACTAGGCTGAAAGAACACAATACAATTTAATAAAAATGTTAAGCAATGATTTTATCAAACAGTGTCATCAACAAATGCCTATAGCTGCACACAAAAACAAAATATCCTCTCTGTTTATAGGACATCATTTGATTATATATCATATCACGTACTTGAGCTTGACAAAATACCTGATCCCGAATGGCAGAGTGGTCAAATTTCACTAGTGCCCGTTTCCCACCCTATTCTCATATTGTAAACTGGTACTCATAATTCGTCAAAGATAACTAAGACAAGTAAACTAACTAGTGCCTGTTTCCCACCCTATTCCCATATTGTAAACTGGTACTCATAATTCGTTAAAGATAACTGAGACAAGTAAACTAACTAGTGCCTGTTTCCCACCCTATTCTCATATTGTAAACTGGTACTCATAATTCGTTAAAGATAACTGAGACAAGTAAACTAACTATGCTATCCTGATAATCATGACAGCATCCTCTGAAATCCTAAGATTTGTCTGATATTAAATTTATTATTTCTTTAATGTGAGGAACACTCACGATATAACAGGTAAGTTGCGGGGATGACCAATAAACAGAAATGTGCCTGCTGATTAATGGAATTAAATGCATTCCTATAGAGTGCACTTGGTACTCCAATTTCCATAACTGGTAGCAGATGGTCACTCATAAATCATAAAGGACTTTAAGGGAATAGTGCAAGGACACAAACGCAACCTCTTTTCCCACCAGTTGAGATGAATTACATGAACTATTTCCCACCATAAATAAAACAAATAACTAATAAAAAACAACGAAATAATGAATCAAAACTGATTCAAAGCCATCACTAACCAATGAACTGCCATCAGCAATTAGTCAAGAATAACTTTCAGAAACTAAATAATTGACTTTCACTTTCTTGTATGGCCATGTCACCAATGAAAAAACATCCTTTGATGACAAATGTCAATTACATGTAGATTTCTTTAAAAGCTTACTCTTCTTATGCACATCAACTAAATACCGACCTCTCTTAAATCTACTTTAAGAATTCATTCAAGACATAATAAACTCTAGACCATTAAACAAAGTAGACCCAGGCTAGTCCTACCAGCCACTGATGTACATATAATCAATGCATCCCAGCGGATACATCACAACATCTTCATCACCATTTAAATACAATCAATATTGTTTGAACATTCTTGAATGTATGAATCTTGCAGTCAATGCCATAACATAGGCAACAGGGAGAGCATCAATATTTTGTCAATATGATACAGCGTGTACCAGCCGAAACAAACCAATATACAGCCTGAGCATAGTAAAGAGTAGCTGGAATTGGCACACTGAAGTATACTATAAAAGACGAAAGAAAACACATGTTTACCCACTTGACATGAACTGGAAGCTAGATTCTCAGAATATACATATATTTCATGAAGCTTCATAAACTAAGCCTCACTGAGATGAGGTCCTTTCATGCTTCATCAATTGAAAATTCTTATTTACCAAGATCACAAAGCAAGATAATCAGGCTTATTTTTATCAAGATGAAGCTGGTCTGAAATCATAATGGAACATTATTTTCGTAATTATATACGTACTTTTGTAAGTTTAGGTAGTATTTAGAGGATCTAATGCTCTTTACACTAATTTAATTGTTCCAAGACACACAAAAATACATTTTTCGAAATAAACTTGTTGCTTTCGGGCCTTAGCGCACAACATGTGATTCCAGTATGATATATAGTAAAAATCTCAAAGAGGGTAACACCATCATTAAGGTTTTGCAAGTATAAGGATTAGGGAGGGTCAACCTACACATTATTACCCCCACAAGTGAAAAGATTATTTTCGTGATTTGAAGCTTAGTTGCCCAAGTCATAAAGAAGCCACATTACCATGACATTAAAGCTCATCCTTTCGGATAAAGTACAAAACAAAAACAAAAACAGTATCCCCAAAGACGAGAGAAAATGTTTAAACTTGGAGTCTACCACCTGTAGTGGGAAATTAAGCCTTGAAAAACGTTCTTTTAGTTTCAACAGGAGGGCTAACTTCTGCAAACGTTAATTATTTTTCAAAATACCAACCATGATTGAAAACTGGAATCTAGGTCGGACAAAAACCAGAACATCAAAGAAAAGGAATCCTATAATTCTGTTAAGTGTTGTGCTAGGGAACTGATCCAAACAGGAGGATATAAGTGTAATAACCTGTAATGTGAACAATCTGTCATCCATCTGGACTTCTTTGGTCAAGAAATCAGCTCCAATCGTCGCCTTATACTGGTTACTGAACTTCTTGTTCACATACCTACCCAATACAATTCAGCCCCAAATCGCCCACAACAACAAATCAATCATAACCGAAAAAAAAAAATAACAAAAGCTGAAGGGCCAGTAGCGTACTGATTCATCAGAGATGTCTTCCCAACCCTATCAACAAACGCAATTACAACTGAGCAAAGATCCAAAAACATAGGCAAAAGGAACTCTTTTTCTTTACTCGCAAACGGGATAGAAATCTCACCCGCTGTCCCCGAGGATGATGACTTTGAGAAGCATTCGTCTTCGAGACGCCATGGATTCGAGCCCCGAAGCGATCCCGACACGAATCGAACTCCTCGAGGCCTGGCGATCTACGATTTGGTGTTTTCGCACCACGAGGTCGTGCCCTAGAATTTTCTGCCCGGCCTCAGGAGACGGGACATCTAATATATAGCAAAGGAGAAGTTAAGTAACGACATCGGTTACGACAGACGGACGTCGCGCGCTGGTGGATGGGTGTGACGTACGTGAAGTAAGTTGTGCCGTCAGTCGCAACGTGAGCAACTCTTCTCGTTGTAGCCAAGAGATAGAAGGGGATTAAAATAGAGATTGCAATATTGGTGATGATAACGTTAATGATGTGAGGTTGACGATGATGGCTAATTATGACTCGGGCATTCAAACTTCACGCCCGACCCGAATAACTTCACTTTGTTATTCGGATCCATTTCAAATTCGATAAAACAATACTGTAATTTATGCTTATATCAATGAATTCAGCATATCAGATGGAGCTTACAAATCGATATGTTAATTGATATTTATTTTTATTATTATTTAAAGCAATTATATGGCCTGATATATCGAGATACAATATAAGTCATTCATGATTATTCATTTGATCTAACTGGTTATTTGCCGTAAAATGAATCGGTTACTTCATCATTATTCGATCAAAACTTACAAACATATACCGAAAAGAATCTGTAAAAAAAAATTCAGAAACTATAGTTAAATGACGAACATCATATCATCCATCTCTTTTGCTTTGCTTTACATTAGAATCAAGGTTCCTCACAAGCTGCTACCATAAGTCATAACCATGGTGGTCTTTCTTTCTTCCCCATCTCCGTTTCCTGTGTGTGTTGATCTTCACCACTCGATGCTGACGGATTCTGAGCATACTGGCTGGTCGGTGCATTGTACTCGCTGCTGGCGTATTCCTGTGCCGTCAATGCCATTTTTCTGAACTTCTTCATAACCTCGTTATACCGCCCAGAATCAGAGCCTGAGCTGCCATACGAACTGTACAACCTGCTGTGACCTGGTCTGTTGCCCTCGTTCAAATCTTCGAGAGACACATCTCCTTCTAAGGCACGGACGATCTGCTCAGTTTCGATCATTAGTTTAGTGTCAGCTGGATGTAGAGATAGTGATCAACATTCATAGTACAATGAAGGCTGATATGAGTTCAATATTTGGATTTAAAGAAAGCAAACAAGATATAGATGCAAGCTACCAAAAAAGGCATTTCATTTACCAGTGTCCCAAGTTTGGTAGGAAATAATCACTTCAAAATCATGAAACCAACGATACAACAGAAAAAACATTTTGAGGAAATGACGATAATTATTTAACGGCTAAAGAAGAAAGACATAGAGACAGTACCTGGCCCATCCTTGGCCGTCGCCGTGCTAAGTGACGCAAACATGCAGCTGCACAGGCAATCATGTGAGCCATCTCATTAGGGTTAAAATTCTCTCCCAACTTTGGATCAACAAGGGCATCGTAGTTGCCATCCTCAAGAGCTCGTGTAAGCAACGGCCTTGCCTGAAGTTACAAGAAAATTTAAGAGTCAAGTGTGAAAGGTAAGCAGAAGAAGAAAATGGTTGATACAAAATACTAACCCAGTCAACTAAGCTATCATCCATGAAAGATTGGGATGAATCAACAGGTCGCCGTCCGGTGATTAGCTCCAGAAGCATGACACCAAATGAAAAGACATCTGATCTGTCAGTGAGTTTGCCCGAAGATGCATATTCAGGTGCCAGGTAACTGCAAAAAAAAAAAATCAGAGGCTACAGGTTAAACTAAAGGGACAAAGAAATCAAGAGCATGAAAACCTCACTCGATACCAGGAATTCAAAAAACTACAATTTTGGAATATAATCAAAGGAACATCCTTAATCATAGTGCAAACACTAACACATGAACTGAAGACCCAAACCATCACAAAGTAAGTTCCTAGAAGGACAATCCATTGAGTCTACTTAACAAACTAGTTCAGGCCAAGGCAAAATGTAACAAGAACTGAAGCTTACCCAAATGTTCCCATAACTCTTGTTGAAACATGGGTTTTATTATCAGAAGCAAACTTTGCAAGCCCAAAATCTGCGACCTGCAAAATCAGAACATACATTTGAATCAATCAAATACAGTTATAGATAAATTAGCAAGCAGTTAACAGAAAACTACCATGCAAAATAAATGCTGGTTGATTAGGATGGATTCAACCAAAAGCATGATTGACATCTAAAGGCTGGCAAAAGAGGGTAAAAACAGCCAGCTATTTCTTCTTTTTACTCAAATAGATTCTCACCTAATGGCATGAAGAAATGTTCGGGAGATTTCTTATTATATTAAGGCATCATTTGCTGAAGGAAACAATAAATAAAACATCAAGCTGAAATTTCAAAAAAGGGTACGACTCACATGGAACAAAAAAAGTAAAAAACTATTAGTGGACATTGCCTTGACTTAAGAGTCAAAGGATGTGAAAATATTAGCACAGTCACAATGCTCCTAAAATTCATTAGATGAAGTCTTTGTCTGATGATACCGTGCGAGTCAGTTGCACAAAGAGAGATGTCATCCCTCTTTGATTACCTAGAGTCTTAGTTGTTTCATTTTAATACAATGCATATTACATGGATTGCCAGCTTGACTGTCATTATTTTCGTCAACTTGACTATTTCATCCGAACAAAGGCCAATCAATTCTGATCAAGCTCAGATCACATGTCTGCACCATTTGGATTTTTAGTCTTAGTCTGGCCAGACAAACACCAAATTACAAACTGATGCAATAAACCAGGTTTCAAGTGATTAAGCACACAAGATTGGATGAGTGTTTTATGTAAATTGTGATCAACTACAAGAGATGTTTGCTTACCTTTGGCACAAACTTATAATCAAGAAGGATGTTGGCTGACTTAATGTCACGGTGAATAATTTTAGGGTGGCCTGCAAATGAAAATACTCCTTATTAGGACCAAAACCAATCAACTTCAGTTATGGGAATCAACATGATAAAAAAACATTTAAAAATGACAAGGTATAAAATACAAGAAACAACTCACAGTCCTCATGAAGATATGCTAGACCCTTTGCAGAACCTAATGCAATTTTCAATCGTGTTGGCCATTCCATAGTTGGTCTACCTCTCCCTAAGAAATAAACTATATCAGACAAAAGGACATAGGCAACAGAATAGGACCCAAAAAAAAAAAACTTGAAGCAAGAATTAGAACATAAGTTAAAAGAAAGCTAAGTGCCAGAAAATGAATATGGAATTAGGCAATATAAACTTGCAGCTTAGAACAATGACATAAAGGCTTACCATGCAAATGGAACTCCAATGTATTATTAGGCACATATTCATAAACAAGCAGCCTCTTGCCTCCAGAAATACAGTATCCAACCAACGAAACGAGATGCTTGTGATGAACACGAGTAATAATCTCGACCTCTGCATGGAATTCACGCTCACCCTGTCCGCTACCTGTTTTCAATTGCTTGACCGCGACTTCATTGCCATTTGGAAGTACTCCTCTATGCACATAACCGAAACCACCCTGTCCGAGAAGATTAGCATCAGAGAACCCATCTGTTGCCAGAGCCAGTTCTTCATAAGTGAAGGTGCCTTTTGAGAGGTCAAGGGCAACGCCGGGAGGTGGTGGGGGCAGTGGAGCCTCAGACCCAGAGTAATTGGACCCAGAACCACCGCTGCTACTTATCATAGGTGGAGGAGGTGGAGGGGGCAAATGGCCTGGAGAGTGCGGAGGGCGCGAAGCGAATGGTGGAGGAGGTCCTGGGGGTAGTTTGACAGCATGATCTGCTGGAAGCGGAGCATTATGTTGCCAATACTCGCCGTACCGCTCATCTGAAAACACCCCCACATTCAGCTGATTAGAGATCTTTTGTCGAAAATTCCAATTAAAAGGATAAACAGCCTCACATTAAAATCAATGCCTAAAAGAAATAGTAAGGGACGCAACCATAACAATTTTGTTTAGAGTCTCAACGGAAACGAAAGATGCAGCAAGCCAACACTCGTACAATGCATATCTTGGTTGCAAAACTAGACAAGAATCGAAGTGTTCAAGACTCCTTTTTGTTAGGGTTGACAGATCTAAGTTTCAGAAAGGCGAAAACAAGAAAAAAAAAACCTTTTTTTCCTCTTAGTTACCAAATAATAAATAGATCTAACCTTTTCTTCCCGGTGGAGGCGGTGAGGGAGCTCCGTAGTAATGCGGCAGCGGCGGCGGCGGCTGGCGCTTCTTTTTCCAACAACAGACGCACATAAAGCTGAGCAGCAGGAGGATCGCCACCCCGCCCACGGCTACCCCAACGACAAGCGGAGTCGAGATAGAGCTCGACGACGACGACGGGGGCCGCGGCGGAGACCGGGTAGACTGAGTCTTGGGTGGCGGAGGATAAGGCGGGGAGGGCGACGATCGCCCTGAGTGAGGCGGCGGGGGCGAGGCGGATGGGATCGCCGGTGGGGGAGGAGGGGAGCCGGAAGCACTGGAGGGAGGCGGCGAGGCCGAAGGAGGGGATGGAGAGGGAGGAGGCGAGGAGGGCGGGGTGGCGAGTGGCGGTGGGGAGGTCGGAGGCGGCGCGGCGGAAGCGGACGGAGAAGGCGCGGAGGGGGTGGCCGACGGAGGGGAACCTGGCGGGGTTGAAGGGGAGGAGGTCGGCGGCGAGGTCGACATGGCCGGCAAGTACCGTGGTTGGTTTCTACTTCGTCTCCTCCTCCTCCATTAAGAAAGGAGTGAAAGAGAAGGTGGCATTGTAGGTAATTTTTGGACATCACGCCGCTGCCGGCCCGCTTTCCTTCTGGGGAACGCCGAGGGAGAAGCGGCATAGGCAAAAACCTCCGTTGGGGCCCGCTCCTGAGGGGCCACGACACCCATGCAACCTTCACAGCTGATTCAGTCAACACGGAGCGGTGAAGAAGTACAAAATTTCTTTTGGGGTCCATTCGTGAGAGGACACGTCACCCGTGAAACCCCTCTGAGCTGATTCAGTCAACACGGAGCGGCGAGGAGAGAGTCTCCGCGGCCGACGCGGTCCGCAGCATTCCCTTAATCTCTTCATTAATGCCGGAGATTGCGAAGCAGGCGGACCTTAAACACGCTAATATCTCACTCACTCTGTGCTGTTCCTTTGCCTTCTAAATCCAAGATTTCTTACATTGTCAATCCACCTTAAATATTGTTTTGATGTGGTCATTATATTCATTCATTTACAATCTTGTTCAAAGGAATTGTCACAGTAGTCTACAAGAAAGAAGATAGACGGAGATGGCAGCAATGGAAGAGTTTTCTTTGTCTCTGAAGCAAAGAGTTGAGAAACAGCTACGCAACACCAGAACAGATGTTGAGTTACCAACTAAGGACAACTCTGAAGAAACAGAGAAGAAAACTGCCACTAATGCTCCTCTGTTCACCAGTTCATATTTTGAATTGGTATGGACAAGCATCATTTGACTTGAAGAAGCTTTCACATCATTTTTTGTGGATACTTTTAATCATCACCTTCTCATAAGTGTCAAGAACAAAGCCACCTATAATTTCATTTTCGACAAAATGCCAGTGTGCCGGGACACAGTATTCCAGAATTCAATGGCATAACAGTGAAACATGAAATATGATCAATATATTCCATCCCAACATTGCAAATTGAATCTTCAATAAGCATACTTCATTTCAAAAAAAAGATAATTTTCGATAGGAGAAAGTCGATACATGCAGTATCTTTATGACAATTTTCATTTTTTCGACGATCATAGAAGAGCAGCCTTACTGTAATTCCAGGATTCGCCGCTATCAACGTGGATATTTCTGCTACTCAAAATGTTTTGGTTGGCAATATATTCAATTTAAAGTTCAATATATTGTCATAGACTTTTTTGCATCATCTGTTCTTGGTTTACGATTTAAGCAGCTACTCAGTTGGGGTTTTGAGAGTCTTCTATAGATGATTTCAGAATCTGCAAGTTATGAGGAAAAGGCAACACATCAAAGATTCTTACAATTAAAAAAAAGATAATAGTACAACTAGTTTTATAAAGCACAAATATATCATTTGTTAATGAAGCTTATGCACACTAGCAATTTGATTTGTCCGTGATCTATGGTTGGCTCCTGAAACAAAACCTGGCTATCAAGTTTAGGGTAACATATCTTGTTCTTTACTTTCACTTTATGACAATTTCCATTTTTAAGATGATGTTAGAGGAGAAATCTTACTGTAACACAAGATTTGCTGCCATCAACATGGATACTGTTGCTACTCAAAATCTTTTGGTTGGGAATATATTCAGTTTAAAATTCATACTAAAAATTCAATTGAGGAACATAAAAACCCCAAAATATTGTCATAAAGACCTCTTCACAGCAGCATCTGACCTTGGTTTACAATTTAAACAGCTACTCAATTGCGGTTGGAGTCTTCTATGGATGATTTCAGAATCTGCAAGTTAACAATGAAAGTCAACATTTCAAAGATTCTTACAATGAAAAAAGATATTATTACAAACTTTTTTTTTCTGAAGCACAAATATATCATTTGTTAATGAATCTTATACACACAATGGAAGTTTCATATTAAACATTAGGTGATAGCAATTTGATTTTTCCTTAATCTATGGTTGGCTCCTGAAACAAAACCTGGCTATCAAGCTTAGGATAGCTCATCTTCTGCTTACTTTCTGTGTCATGCATATCTGATCCTGTAATAGCTACTATGGATGGATAGAAAGAATGCTTACTTCATGATACAAAATATTTGCCGATAACATTGAAGGTTGAACTTGAATGGTATACTCTCCAAGCGAAATAAGTCCTTCCAAGGCCCGGACAATCTGTTCAAAATTTATTTATATATATATATATATATAGAGAGAGAGAGAGAGAGAGAGAGAGAGATGATTGCGATGGTAAAAAATACATGAGTGAAGGCATGACTAATCAATTATGAACATTTAGTGAAAAAGGATGAAACCAAAGCATGCACAATGTCTCCTAATGGAGGAAGATCAACTTGCTTAAATCTAAGTTCACCCACATTATGTTCAGAGAAAAATAAAAAAAGTTCAAATTCTGAAATAAAGAAACATTGGTTCATGATTGGAATCATCACAACTTTGCTCTAAAAATATTCTTTTAAACCTTGTCAAACTTCTACTTTCTTTATGATAATGGATCGAATGATGTGTAAATTTCAGTAGCTAAATTCGGACATGGAAGAGCAAAACTTATTCAGATGTCAGTGATTTGGGAGATCAGAAGTACCAAATAAAGAAGATGAGTAAGAAGAAGAAAATTAACAGTACATGCTCTATCATTACGAACAATGGAATATGGTGAGTCAAGCTTAAGCAAATTACTTGACTCATGCTTGGCCGAAGAGATGCTGAGTGGCACAAACAGGCATAGGCACAAGCAACCATTCTCCCAAGCTCAATAGGATTGTAGTAGCTCTCCAAAAATGGATCCACAAGGACATCATATTTGCCATCTTCCAGTGCTTGCTTCAATAATGGTCTTGCCTGTAACAACATATCAAATGCCATCCTCATTTGCCTCAAAAAAGCATTATGATGTATGCGATGAAAACAAAACAAAGATCTGGAGGCTGATTAATGAAGGAAAAGATTGTTTTTTTGTCAGAGCTGAGCAGAAAACAAATCTGATAATTGACTGACCCAATCAGCCAGATGTACAGGCCTTCGCCCAGTGATGAGCTCCAAGAGCAACACTCCATAAGAGAAAACATCAGATTTATCTGTGAGTTTTCCACTAGAAACATATTCTGGAGACAGGTATCTGTCATGACATGAGGAGATTGTTTGAGAGTGGAAGATGTTGGTTTAATTCTATGAAGAGATAGAAGTGAATTGTATGATAATAACATTTACCCATGAGTGCCCTTCACAACAGTAGAAATATGTGTCTTCTCATCTGAAAAATGCTTTGCAATCCCAAAATCTGCAATCTGCACAACACCAATATCTTGTCAGTCCTTATTTACTCTCTTCAATCAGTTGCAGACTCAGTAGAAATATTCTACATGTCCCAAAAGTTGCTTTTTCCTTCTTGATATTGTGGCAAACTAATTCATCTGAGGGCAGAAAACCAATCATATAGTGTTGGTTGATCTACCTTTGCTCTAAAAGAGTGATCCAGAAGAATATTGGCTGCCTTAATGTCACGGTGAATGACTCGTGGTTGGCCTGCAAAATTATTACAGCTGAAAGGTGTTAGCTATACAAGCATCATGGCCGATGACATGCAAATTGAAGTAAATTAGGAAGATATTTCAAGTTTCGAAAGTGTAAGGAAACAAATGCAAAGCTTACAGTCTTCATGCAAATATGCCAGGCCTTTTGCAGAGTCCAAGGCAATTCTAAATCTGTCCTTCCAAGCCAAGGTAGGTTGCTCTCTGTCTATAAAATGTCAAAGCTGATTAGATTGAAACCTCCCAATCTTCCGTTACGACATGTACATTAAAACAGAGGAAAGTAAAGGCAGTTTGCTTCTAGAATTGGTGTAGTATAAGGAATTTGTAGAACAAAGGCATCATATAAGATTCAGCAGAATCTATTTATATGCCATACATATAATTCAAACAATCAGTTCAATCTATGCTTGTTGATTGCTTGCATGCATTGCTTATCTTATCAACTTTCTGGATGCGTATTCATACTACAATAACATAGAAGAATTGCCAGTGATCGTGAATGTTGTGTAGGGTAAGTGAGCATGTACCATGTAGATGGAACTTCAAGGTCTTGTTGGGGACATATTCACAAACCAGTAGCCAATTGCCTTCAGAAATGCAGCATCCAATCAGTGAAACAAGATGCCTGTGGTGCACAAGACTCAGTATGTCAGCCTCTTTCATGAATTCAACATCGGTCTGCTTGCTAGTAGTATCTTTCAATCGCTTGATTGCTGCTTCTGTGCCATTAGAAAGGGTCCCTTTGTACACATGAGAAAAACCACCTTCTCCCAGCAGATTAACTGCGGAGAAGTTGTTCGTCGCAATCACCAACTCTTGATACGTGAAGCTTCTCTTGGTTAAGCCAGCCGAAACAGTAAGTGATTTGGGTGACGACGAATTCTTTGAGCCGATGGTAGTGATTGGTAAAGGAGGTGATAGTTGTGGTGCCATTCTGACAACATCATCTTGGGGAGGGTAAT